>NC_052665.1:23502500-23802500 GCF_016802725.1 Solenopsis invicta
TATGTCGGTTTAAAGTTTTGCGGGCGACTAATACCATTTCAGTTTTGCCCCTGCGGTGTGGCTAACTTTATACCCGATTCTGCCTATGATTCTAATGGGTTTTTAATCCCCAAATGTACTATCTCTTATCATCGCCTACGCATTCTCAGAATTTCAGCTTCTAATCTGTTTTTCATCTGGCTAATCCATCCTATCAGTTAGGTTTCTTAGAAGATTACCTATTAATTCTTGCGCGACAGGTGTTTAGCATCGAGGGGGTCAATCGTCCGCGTTTCAACGCTTGCTTCCGGCGAAACCGGCCCGTGTCAAGCATAGAGTAACCGTATTGACTCAACCGATCAAATTCTATCTTATTTGTGCGGCTAAGGTGGATTACTTGTTTGCGATCTCCGGTCACTTAGCCGCATCGATTTCGAAAGAAAAAAATTGTTACTCCGCAGAACGTAACACAAGAAGCATTAAATTGACCATTTTTGGAGAACAGTAATGGAACTAAAAAATAGTTTTGGAGATAAAAAATATCCAATTATAATCAAGATTTTCAAAGTTGTTCTTTCTCTTTCGCATGGCAGTGCAGACATTGAGAGAGGTTTTTCGGAATCTGGTCGTATCTTAACAAAAGAAAAGCATCGATGTCTTTAAAAATGCTCAATGCTAGACTTGATATTAAGGATGCGATAAAAAGATACAAAAACAAACCTCAACGGGTTCCTTTTAATAAGGAGTTAGTAATTGCCACAGAATCGTCAAAACAGAAATATATGATTTTTCTCAAAGAGGAACAAAGAATAAAGAAGGAAATAAACGATACATTGAAGAAGGTACTACAAAAAGAAAAAGAGAATTAGAAGAGGAGATGGAAAAATCGAGAAAAGAGGTTAAAGGTGCTAGAAGAGGATTTGAAAGAGAGGATTTAAAAGTAGGACGGTTTCATTATTATCAATTGTTCATTTTTATATTTTGTATTGTTAAGTTCATCTCTAATTATACTGATTACTAGATTCAATTTTATTATTAGCATTAAAAGATATATAGATTTTATTTTTTATTTAAATGATAAGTAAATTCTAAAGATTAGACATCAATTGTGATAAATGTTTTGTAACAAAACTGTTTTTGTTTTTATAAATACTCATTTATCAGTATTATTATTAATATAAAAAGATACAGATTTTATTTGTTATATAAGTTATTTCCAAAAATTAGACATGATAAATATAATAAAATTATGTTTCTGTTTTTATGAACTTAAATAAATTATTAGAATAATTTTCTATAAATATATATAGAATAAATATATATAGAATTTTCGTTACTAAATAAAAATGTTTTGATGAATACGTAGATTTTATTAAGTATGAATTTTAATTACACTCTTTATCCATATTTTTTTTCGCTCTTCTTTTAATTTTTTTCACTTTTCTACTTATTTTTTTCTTCGCTTGCTGTTTTTTACTCTTATTTTCATCATTAAACTCACTTTTTCCAATTTTGGCCCCCGAAGCCGGTATGAGCTTTGTCATTCTTTGCGATTTCTTATTAACCAAGTTAGATTAGCCAAAACCTATGAAACTTATAAAGCTGCCAAGCGTAATTGTAAAGCGAGTTACTTGAGGATCTCTAGCAAGATAGCATATATCTTTCTCTTTCGCACAATTTGGATGGAAAATGTCGCGTTTGCTAGACTTTGATTACAGAGTCTTTATTCTCCTATAGTGCATAATCATCTTATTTTTCATTAACAAATATTTGTTATTAATAATTTTTATTGAAGACTGAGCATTACTTAAAACCTTTTGCAAGTCACCATTTCCTTGATAACATATATCAAGGTCAAGGTCGTCAAAGGCTATTCCCCTTTTATGAATATTTACACAATTATAATAATTATAAATAACAATTAAGTCATATTTATTTCTACAGTAATTTTTCTCATAGAATCGATTAGCGCAATCAGTTTTTCTCTTTAATAATTTTAACGATTATATCTCAATTTTTAATAATTTATTTATAACAATTATTTGCAAAACTAATGTTTGTAATGTGCTTTTTACATCAATGCTTTTTCATGCTCCGGTTCTTTGCAAATATTATTTTTTAGCTATGTTTGCTGATCTGGCCGTGAGCTAGTCTATGCGGAAACTTGCTAATGTATTGTTTTGTCTACGTGCATTGTTGACACAAATGACGTCTGCCCTTTATAATTATAAACAAGTCATGAATAAGTCATAATTAATTTTTTTATTGTCCAAAGTATTAACATATCAAAAAAGTTGACTTTAGCGATTTAAAAAAGTCACTATTATTTTATTATTACAATGATTATTATTTTGAAACTCTTATTTCAACGTGCATTTTACTGTGTCTTCAATGCTCTCTCGTGTAGTCAAGGCCGTATGTGACGAATCCGTTTTATTGTAAAGAACCAAACGCACGTACAAGTACGCGTGCTATGCGTATACGTTTTTAATTATTTTTGGAAAACGGGAATGTTAAAACATAACTTCATTACACATTGTTGAATTTGTAATAAAATAAGCTTTATTTTGCATAAAAAAAAAAAAATTTCAAACAAAGTAAGTGGTGTGAGAAAATGTAAAAAAATTTTTTAAATATTTTTCTTATTACCGTTATAAAGTATTCTTCAAGTCATTTTTTTTTTTTTTTTTTTTATAACGGAGAGGAAATGCGTTACCGTGTACCCCAGGCCCCGGGGGAGGCCTGGTGGTTATGTGGGGCTCTTCCCCGCCGACGACGTGTCGGCGGGGACATACCCACTAAAACCTCTCCGGGTGTCCTGCCCTGGTCCGTGACTGGGAGGCTCCGGGAACGCGTGCAGCATACTTCCGGAGTCCCCCGGACCCGATCGGCCTGAGCCGACTCGGCGCGCCAGGTGCTTCCTGGGGTGGACGCACCTGGCCGGGCTTTAGGGCCTAGTCTGCCCTAGGTCGGGGGAAGGGGACACCTTCCCCCCCGCCTCTTCCCCTGGTGTTTCGGGGGTAAAGCCCGGGGTATCCGGCCCCCGCCGTAACCACGGGCCTCTTCGCGCCGCGCTGACGGCGGCGCGGTCCTCCCTACTACCCTAGGGGGAGAGAGAAGATCCTTCCTCTCCTCCCAACCCGGCGACGCAGTGAAGAGAAGCGACTCCGCGTTATACCGCAGGGTCGCCCCCCCCCAGACCGTCAGGTCGAATCTGCCTCGCCGGGCTTACCACCGATGTGAGGGGCCCTCCTCCCGCGGCTGCGCGTCCCGAAGGCGGGGCCGGCAGCCGCTGGGGAGGAGGGTCGCCCCCTCTCTATGTTAGCGCCGTCGCTCTCCTCCTCCCCAATCGTGGGGAGGGAGGGGGCGACGGCAACTGATCGTCCGCACCCCCCGCCGCCTTTTGGCAGACGGCCCGAAGGGCGGGGGGCGGGCCTTTTTCTTCTTCGGGGCGGTCGGGAGGGGAGCCAAGGTGGGTCACGGCCCCCGTCCCCGCTGCCCCTGTCGTCATTGTTATCGCCGGGGGGCATGCATCCCGCCGGCCTCCTTTTCCTAATAGTCTCGGCCTCTTCCTTCTGCCGCATTACTTGCTCGCAGAAGGAGGAGACCGCGACCCAAACGCTCTCCCTGCGGACAATCTGGCTGATGATGGCCCGCAGGGAGAGGTCGTCACCAATTTCTCTTCTCAGGACTCCGCGCAGCTGGACAGTGTTCCAGCGTGTGCTGCGCGGAATCCTGGTCGGCCTCACAGTGGTGGCACTGCGGCGTCGGCTCCTTCCTTATCCTGCACAGGTACTCACCGAAGCAGCCATGCCCGGTGAGCACCTGTGTCGTCCGGTAGGACAAGCCGCCCCAAGGGCGGCCCACCCATTCGTCCAAGTGGGGTAGGACGGCCTCCAAGATCCGAGATCCCGCCGCCGGCGGGACATTGGCGAGACTCTCTCGCCAAGACTTCATGGCCCGCCGGCGAGCCCTCTCTCGCAGTAGCACGGCGACCCTTGGGGTAACCACTCCCCCCTGCAGGCGGACGGCCTTCGCCCTGGCATATGACCATGCCAGGGCGTCGGCCGTGAATTCCGCCGGGGGGAGCCCCGCCAGTACTAAGGTCGCCGCGCTAGGGGCGGTGCGATAGGCGCGCACGATCCTCCGTGCCAGCCGCCGCTGCGCTGCGTGCAGCACATCCCTTATGCGTCGGCTGGCCAACGCCTCGCGAAACCAGACCGGAGCACCATACAGGGCCCCGGCCATGGCCGCGTAGGCGTATGCGCGCGTTGCACCTAAGTATTCTTCAAGCCAGTCAACTTTTAATTATAACAGTTCTTTCTATCTCTTATAGTTTCGACGATATAAGCTCTAAACAAAGAAAACCGATTTTTTTCAAGGGTTGTTTTACCCCTTAAAAGTGAGATTGGACATGTATAAAAAAATATGTTTCCTTTATTTTTATCTGTACAACATATTAAAAATCGGAGGAGGACACTTCCGTCCCTTTACTTGTTAGATTAATTTTTACACTCTAATTTTGTGCTCGTCCTTGAACATTTTATAAAAAATTTTTTTTACAAAGATAAGGGTAAATATGTACAAAAGAAGAGCAACTTTCAATGACCTTGATCTTGACATATATTATCAAGGAGATGGTCCTGAATTACTAGCAAAAATTTTAAATAAAATTCACTCCACATTAAAAAAATATTTATTGTTATCTGTGATTTCAATGAAGAGGGGCTTTGCCCCTCCCACGACTGAGCGTTCACTTTTCGCGCAAAAGACTATTTAAATAAATCTTATTTTGCTATGAAATACACATTTATATTGTTGATTTTATTTTCGTTTTATTTGTTAAGAATTTTTTAATGAACAAAGAGCACCGACTAAAACCTTTTGAAAGTTTTACAATTAGAGTAGATAATCTTGATATCAAGATAAAGGAGATCGGAGCTGAATTTCCTATAGTGCATGATTATCTCATTTTTTATTAATAAATATTGATTATTATTACGTCTACGCGTAAAAATTTCTTTTTTCTTCTACGTCATCCGAATATATAAAAATAAATTCAGCATAATGAATTTAATAATTTTCTTTAATTAGAAGCTATATTTAACTAAAAATTTAAGCAAATGCGTTACCAGTTGTAAGTCGCTTCGCAGATGCAGCTAACTCCTTGTAATTTATCTCTCTTCTTTCTTAAGTAATAAAAAATAGTAATAATAAACAAATGATAAGTTTAAGATCGTACGATGATTACGTGCACTGTTTGCTACAGCGCCATGCCCATCAAACTAAGATCACCCAAAAATTATAATTTATATTGAATTAATATTGAATGCAAAATGCAGAGGAATTTGCAGCGCGGCTCTTGCACGCTACCTTTGCGACTTGCGACATCCGCAAGCACACACGGTGCGCAATGATATGAAGTATTCAAAGGCCTTAACGCTGGAAAAATCCACGTGCCTAATTTCCAGCGAAATAGGAAACTCGTCCCCAAGGACTCCGTGCCCACAAATGACAACTATAAATGGGAACAAAATCGGAGCAACTATAAATGGGAACAAAATCAGATCAGATCAAACTCACTAATTGGTAGGAGCGCGAATCTTAGATGCCTACCAAACTCAAGATTAGTTAGTTTCGGTCATGGATGGGCTTATTGAAAGCTTGATCTTTCTTCGAGACAAACCGATACCATTTATTTCCTTCTCTTTCTCAAACTCTCTCAAAAATTCCGCACTTTCCATCCTAATAATCTTCTATCTTACAGCCTAGATGCACGCTGTCGAGCAAACACTCAAATAGTGTCTCTTTAACCATCATTCAGTCTAAACTTACTTCCTATTTCACAGCCCGGATGCGCGTTACTAATCAAACAATTAGCGTCTCCATGGCTTCCTTTACTTCTAGAAACTAAATACCTGTAAAACTCCGTTCATACCATAACTCCAAAATCACCAGTTTTCCTAACTTTTTAGACATCAATGACTTCAAAGGAATCTCATACATTAGTACAAGAGTTATTCGGAAAGTAAGGTCTAATTCTACATAGTTTCCATATATGTTTTTGGACCTTACTTTCCGAATAGCCCTCGTATATAAGAATCCAGATGAAATAATTCTTTTTCATTTTCCTTATACGGACCTCAAAGCAAACATTTTCAAATAGTGGACTCCTATATATTAACAAGGAAACACAGGGAATTTCCTTACATACGTAACTCTTGAATCTATACATGTCACTACTGCCGAGACGTAAACATTCTATTTCAAGATAGGAAATGACCCTAAGTGCACGCACCAGTAGCGTGGTTATGCATATTTCTACACTAATCGAATTTAATAAACACATTAATTGAATTGTATAAATGCAGTATAAAAGATGAAATTTCTAACTAATTTTTTAATTAGTTTTATGTTAATTCTCTTGTTATTAGTTGATGAGCTGGCGTTAGATAGTGAAGGTATGGAATGTGTGAGTAATAATTTTTTGTAATCCAAGTCTCCTTATTTATAAAATGTTAAAGAGAACAAATATTCTAGTCAAATCATGTAGACCAGTAAATAAATGTTTAACTTATATTAATTACATATTATTTTCTAAACAAGAAATTAATGTCTTACAACACCGTAATTGTTGTTATTCTTTAGTGTAGTGTCATTTTATTTTGTAGTAAACGTTTTCCTCAATGTCTGCGTTTTCATGTTAAACACAGACTGTCCTCGAAATGTTTTTGTCATCTTATGCGAGAAAAACATGCATTTAACTTTCATTGAGAACATTTTTCTTTATCTCTTATAGTTTCGATGATACACGCTTCGAAAGAAAAAACCCGATTTTCTTCAAAAGGGTGTTTCACCCTTAAAAGTGTATTAGGACACGTGTAAAAAATACGTGTCCCTTAGTTTAATCTGTACAACATATTAAAGGCACGTCGAAATCGGAGGGAGTCACTTTCGTAGCGCACAAACGCGCGGACAGGTGCGCGTACCGTGCGTATAGAGAGGTTTTTAATTATTTTTGGAAAATGGGAATGTTTTATCGTAACTCATATACCGTTGAATTCGTAATAAAATAAGTTTTATTTTGCTTATAAAAAAAATAAAAATTTTGAAAAAAATAGGTAAGTGGTGGGGGAAAGTATTGAAAAGAATTAAAAAAAAAAAATTTTCCGCTGTTATAAATTACTCTTCGAGCCATTCAACATTCATTTAAAACATTTTTTTCTATCTCTTATAGTTTCGACGGCATACGCTTCGAAAGAAAAAAACCAATTTTCTTCAAAGGGGTGTTTCACCCCCTTAGTGCGTATGGGCACGTATAAAAAAATACGTGTCCCTTATTTTTATCTGTACTACAACATATTAAAAACTCGTTTTAATCTGAGGCGGACACTTCCCTGTGTTTCCTTGTCAGATATAAACGCGTACGCGCGAGACGAACGTATCCGTGCGTCGAACATCTTCGCGCGGGCGCTCTCGATCCATCACCGTACGCTAGGCCGAGCATGTCCGTTGCGAGTATCCGACGTGTGGCGGAAATGCTGGCTCCGCTTAGCCTCCGGCCGTTACCCAACCATCCCCTCCTCTCGAGTCTCGGGTATATAGGGTGATTATTAATGACTGTTCCCACTTTTTACCATAGGAGCACGCATTTGTAATTTCTAATATAATAATATGTTAGAAATACGTATCCGTCGGTAAATCATGCTTCTATGGTAAAACGTGGAAACAGTCATTAATAATCACCCTGTATAAGCCGGGATTTCCTTGGAAGAAGCTCTCTCCGTTCTGGTCCTCCTCTACCAGGAGAAGCCCAGATCTCCACCGATATTAAGTACCTTGGTTCCTGCCAAGTAACTTGGACTGTCAAGTAACAAAACCGATTCGATCCGCTTCCCACCTGCATACTGGGCTCAAGTTTAACTTGGACCTAACCAAGCGTACTTGGTTACAGGCGCCATCCGCTTCCGCATCCCGAATCCGATGCTACCACGCGTAAGGAGGTACGGTGTTGTGTGCCTCCAAGCGCACTTAGCACGAGGTAATGACATCTGGCATATAGCAGTTTTAACCGCCTCGTGACGGGCCGCGAAACCGAGACCGAGCTACGGATTTGCGTGAACCGCATTCCGCACCGTGCCGGGCCACAAACGTATTGTTCGGCCGTAGCTGCGCGGGCTATTATAAGACCGATGATCTGTTGAAACGTCACCGCCCGTAGTTTCCGCGTAAACACGCGCTAGTTCAACGAAATCCGTTTCGCGACTCGTTGCATTGTAAATAGCCGAGTCGCGTATTTCTATTCGCGTCCAAGAGTATTGTTGACCGTTTAAATTGTCACGTCCGTCGACTGCGAATTACCGTAGCTAACGTTGATGTACTACATGGGCTGAAAAATCCTGGAATTTTTCAGTAGGTGGCGCCACTAGAAATTGAACATGATTCATTTTGAGAGGTTCATCTGTCACTAGTTTATGTGTGAAGTTTCATAATATTTCATTCATTTGTTTACAAGCTACAGGCGTTTAAGTGTCGCTACCTTCGCCTTCATAAAAAAAAAATAGAAAAACAGGAATATCGCATATTGATCAAACATTGTTTTTTGATGAAAAATACTCCTGAACAATCAATGAAATAGTTGAAGAAATGTTATCCCACATCTGCTCCTTTGAGAACAACAGTTTATTGATAGTTTAGTGAATTTAAATTGGGTCGTACAAGCACCAAAAACGCACATCGCTCTGGAAGACCAAAAAAGGCTACGAATCCGGAAATCATAAAGCAAGTGCATCGAATCGTTTTAAGTGATCGTAAAACAAAGTTAAAAAATCTGCTCAATTATTGCAATAATGCCAAACCGGCCGTTGAATCATCAACGCGCTGCTGTTTTTGGTTAGCAAACGCGGCACCCATCGCGCAGATAGCTTTTTCATATCCAAAACATTGTGCAAAATGTATCCCACCCGTCCTTTTGAGACCATTGGCATCTCAAAAGGACTGGTGGGATACATTTTGTACAATGTTTTGGATATGAAAAAGCTATCTGCGCGATGGGTGCCGCGTTTGCTAACCAAAAACAGCAGCGCGTTGATGATTCAACGGCCGGTTTGGCGTTATTGCAATAATCGAGCAGATTTTTTTCGACGTTTTGTGAAAATAGATAAAACGTGGATCCATTATCATACGCCTGAGTCCAATAGGCAGTCTGCAGAGTGGCTAAAAAGTCACAAAAATCGACCAAAGCGGCCAAAAGACCAACGCTCGGCCGGGAAGATTTTGGCCTCCGTTTTTTGGAATGCGCATGGCATAATCTTCATCGATTACCAGCAGAAGTGAAGAACAGTTACGGAAGAGTATTATGTAGCATTATTGGACAAACTGAACGACGGAATAAAGAAAAAACGGTCCCATATGGCAAAGAAAAAGATTCTGTATCATAATAAAGCACCGTTACACACATCCTTGAAAGCGATGGCCAAATTGGACCAATTACGATTCGAATTGGCTGCTCACCCGCCATATTCTCTAGACTTGGCCTCCAGCAACTATTATCTGTTCCCAAACCTCAAGCGATGGCTCCAAGAAAAGAAATTCACATCAAATGAGGAAGTTGTCGCGGAAACCATGGCGTATTTCGAAGGCTTGGACGTTTCGTACTACAGAAAGGGCATCAAAATGTTGGAAAATCGCTATACCAAGTATATCGCACTCGAAAGCAACTATGTTGAGGAATAGATATAACTTTGCTCAAAAAACGCTTGTTTTCATTAAAAATCCCGGGACTTTTCAGCCCATGTAGTATTATTGATTCCGTTCAATTTGTGTTATTGTTTCCATACTCTTATATCTTTTCTGTTGTACGATTAATTTCTTTTCTTTGTATTCACACATGAATAAAATGATTATTTCTTTTCAACCAATCATCACCGTCTAACTCTTTTTGCAACCCTTTGCCCCCTCATTTTCCGGCCGAGCACCGTCCGTATGCAAAGTGGGGTCGTTACAAGTTGTTAACAATTTTTTAATAAAGAGTAAACATTACTTCAAATCTTTTGCAAATCACTCAAGACTATTTCTTTAGGATTGATCCTGTATCACATAAGTTGAGTGAAAATTATAAAAGTAAGCAAATTCACTAGCTTTTAATTAATACAATTATAAATATTTTAGTAAATTTAGTCACTTTTGTAATTTTCATGTTGAATAATATAGAATTGACCCCCTTAATAACATACTATATGTCAAAGTCAAGGTCATCAGAAACTACTCCCCTTTTATACATATTTACCGAAAGTAGAAAAATAGGCAATGTTTCGCGATTGATATCGGGAATGTCGACATTGCAACATCACGACCGATAATTGGAACGCAAGTAATTTACTTGCAAAGAAAGAATGTATGATGATTTGGCAAAGTCGGGACGGACTAGTCTCTGATAAAAAAAAGACACAAGGTTACGAGGCGGGCTCAGTGCCTATTACTCGCTCACGTGTCGCGCTACGCTAATCACGATTTATAAAATCGTGTTTATGAAATAAAATCTACTAAGGAGACTTGAGGTAAAAAATAAGTGACAAAATGTGTTGAATAATAATTCCGTTATGTTGAGACATTCCTTTCATTATCAGATTCCCTTCAATGAGAGCTAGGGCACTATCAAGCAGTAAAAGAGAGGCAATTTGAATATCTGCTATAATCATTATCAATTCTTGTATAGTATCATAACCATTATCTTTGCTGTCACACATACAGTAGAGAAGGTTCAAGCATTAAATACCAAGAGATAACGAATCTCTGTTGATATGCACACGTAAGAGATGTAAATCCGCCCAGACAACCTTCATATAGTATACCTGGAATAATACTGGCGGTTTTATAATTTTCAAGCCTTATATCTCAAAAAGTACTTAACAAAAAAAAATTTATTGTAATGTTTTGAAACGCTCTCGAGGTCAGCTACAAAGATGTATAATAAAAAGTGTTTCTGTTTAACCATTTTATTATCATTTTTACGTGACCTTAACAATTCCATTCTAGGTCATATTAATATTATTAAGTAATGTGCTACTTAAAACCTTACAACTTTTGTACTTTTATTTTTCTTAAAAATACTTCGTAAATAAAAGTTTTAAACAAAAAACCTTATTCTCTTTATTACACGTTCTTGATCTCGAAAGTTTTTCAAATCACTGCAATAAATCATTTTTTGATTAAATATTTTAAGTTTAATTAAGTTAACTTTTCGAAATATTTTGTCAGTTTCATATTTTCTTATTTCTGTATAAAAACTAAATAAAAAAATTAATGAGATTAAAAAGATGAAAAAAATAGCCTTTTTATACTAAACACTTTGCATATTTATTTGCTACAACTCTGGTAATAAAATTGCTTGTATAATACTATATATTATAATAACAATTATTTATTATAGGATTATTTGGGCAATAGTGGTGTTTGTGGCATTAGGTTGTGCCATTTTTTTAATGAAAATGGCTTGGAATTATTATGCTATCCATCCTACTTTGACAGTTATTGAATCAACACATCATGGAATATGGAATTATCCATTTCCTGCAGTAACAGTGTGCAATATTAATCGCATATCTTATAATTTGACTAAAAAATTCGTTGATAATTTGTAAGTACTTAGAATTTTACGGCTTTGTGCTTAATATATTATACAATATTAAATCACGGTTATTTAACGCTTTACTTATAACGACATAATCCTAAATAGTAAAAGAGAAAGCCGTTTTTATTCTTTACTAGAGACCCTCTAATAAAAATCGCGACATAAAGGGACCGCTTTTGATTGGTCCAAAATGTTTGATTGAGAAATGTGAATATAGACAGAGATATGCATGTATTAAACAAAAAAATACAATATATTTCCTTCTCTATCTAATATATTTTCGTCTCTGTCTTGGAGATTGACCATATTACTACTCAGCTTACAAAAGTCGACTCGTGTCGCTACTCTTATGAAAGGGTCTCTACTCTTTACTATATTGTTTGCATATTTTGCAGGAAAATACCACCTGATGTTTCAAAAGAATATTTAGTTCAAGAAATGCGGCTAATGAACGAACTATTAATACCAGGAATATTCGGATATGATGTTCAAAAAAACCTTAGTTATTTGCAAAGTATTATTGATGATAACCATTTGTCCATACTTAATGTAATGAAACTGGTATGTACAAAAAAAACATTTATTATGCAGCATATTCCTAGCCACGGCTATCAGATAACATTTCGTGCGATCTCATATAGCCTTCACATATGATCAGTGTTTCCACTTTGAGGGAAAATTTCCCATTTCATGAAATTTTTGAACTTTTGAGGGAAAAAGAGGGAAAAGGGAAAAATGAGGGAAAATTAAACAAAATCGAGAAAATAATAAAGAACATTATTACGTCTGGCGAAAAAAATTTTTATTTTCCCGCTCCACCTGTATTAATAATAGCCTAATTAAGAATTGGACACACCCTCCGACCAATTAAATAAATCTTACATCAAAATCATAATTCAATATTGCTCATATGGCTTTTACATGCGCAACCGCTTGGCAACATTGCAGCGCCGCCCCCTCGACGCGCAACACCCGCGAGTATCTATCGACGCTAGACGAACCTCGTGCGCGCCGACCCCTCGGCTTGCGACCTCCCTCTAATATCACCAGGCTCGGCGCTTTGAAATTACATTTATCTTTCCAATTTAATATAAAATATTAGAAACGGCAAAATTTTAATTATCGAAGCGTGATTCTCTCATGGATGCTTTCTACTACAGCACCATGCAACTCAAATTAAAATCACTCTAAACTCGCGGCCAATAAAAATGCCAAAAACTTTGAATCAATTAATCTCTTACAAATAACAATAAAACTTTAACTTTTTATACATAAACCTATAGCATGTGCTTAGCACTATTGCCTTGTACACTCTCAATTACGATAATTTAAAAGGTAACACTCATAAAAAAGTTCTAAAAATTTCTCCTGTTAAAATTTGACTCCCCGTAGTAGCGACAATAGAATATTAATGTTTAACATTGCATAACGCTTCGGTACATGGTTTTCCACCGTACCATGTACGCCTAATGGAGATCCTATAAAGAAATTAATTTATATTAATTTTCTAAGCATCGAAGCGTGGTATGCGGCATCCCCGCGAATCGTGACCTCCGGGAACGTCTACAAACGCTTCGCGCGAACTATAGGCGCAAGCCGTGCGGTCGCGGAACAGGGCGGGTTTCTAAGGACAACGCGTTACAAAAAACTATCGCTCCAAATTTTCCGCGAACCTTAGGCATTGTCCCGCAACACCTTTTGCCCATATCCTTAGGCAATATATAAGGAGCCCATATATAAGGAGCAAAATCGGAGCTCCAAAATTCCGATCAATCAAGTTGGTCGAGCGAGACTCGCTGTCCGGCGATTGCCAAACTGCAGACCTCCAGGTACGATCTCAATGACGGGTGGGTTTACTTCTGACGAAGACGTTGGTCTTCAGGAGTGGCCCCGGTCAAATCGCCTTTTCCTTTTTTATCATCCTTCCTCTTTCCCTCTTATCAGAGATCCAGAGGGTTGAACCACACCAAGCATTAGATAGAGTATGGCCTCACTCGTTTCTCTGACTCCCTCGTTTTCATCCTGTCGTTGAGGAAGATTCGCTAACGCGACTCCTCGACGTCGACTCTCTCACTCCTCCCCCTGCAGCATCGAGGAAAATTTACTAACGCGACTCTTCGACGTCTTCCTTCTCTCTCACTCTCTTATCCCGTCAAAAAAGATTCGCGAACGAGACTCTTTGACGCACCTATCCTCTCTCTACCCAGTGACTCGAACTTCCTCCTAGATAATCTCTACCCTCAGAAAAAACGTTCTAACGGGTGTCCTCTCCAACCCAGAGGATTCATCTCTCCATATATTCTTATATTTTCTTCTCTTTGTCATTTACTAACTAAAATTCGTTGAAAATTGTAGATCACTAGTACTGACTTCTCTCTCGCTAACACTTTATAACTACTTTTTCGGAAAGACGGTAAAACATACAAGCACACATATTTACATATTCATATTTCCTCGTGGCAATCGCTCATAATAACTCTATCATGTTTCTCTTTAAAAAAATATAGGCAAACGCAAGGCTTACCTTGCATACGCCGGTGGCCGTAAACAGTTTTTCCGTAGACTAATGCGCGAGCTGCACGCTTCAGGAAAGTTTGACCCTTCCGTATATCCACCCCCTTGCCTAAGCCCCTTACCAGCACCGGTGGAGGTGCAGGCGGCCCTCAACATTGGGTCTCAGTTAATCCCGGACTTGGACGTAGGCGAGCTGCCGGAGGAGCCTGCCGAGAACACGAAGATCATTCGGGCCAATACTTCGAAAACCCCGCGACCCAAGCTTTTACCGGCTCAAAAAGTATCGGCATCGCGTGTAGAGAGGCCCCGACTGGCGAACCCAATATCGAGCTTTGTGCCCGCGCGAATCGCAACTCGACCCTTGCTTCTGTCATTTGCCGCAAAGAAACCGACCAAAGCAGTCAACGAGACTGCTGCAACGACTCTTAGGAAACGGCCAATAATAATAAAAAATGTCAAAATCAAATTAAGACTCACTAGAGATAAGCACGGAAAGGTTTGCCTTCACCGCGATTAAGTGCTCCGGCGATACCTAGTCAGTTATTTAATTTCATTATATTATGTCATTCGATCATATATAATAAATACATATATACAGGGTGTAACAAAACAAAGGGACCTGGAGTATACCATGAGTTAGAGGACACAAATCCAAGTCGAAAAGTCCTAAATCATTTTTTGATTTGAGCCTTTTGTTCCATGCTATATGATGTTAAAGTTAGCAAATAAGCGCCCGTCTATAGAAAGAAAACAGTGACGGACAATAGACAGGTGGAGCGGAGCTGACAAACTACGCGGCGGGAGGACAACGATGAGCAGCAAAACGGCTGTAATCAAAAACACACGCACGCACGCGCGCACGCACGCACGCACGCACGCACGCACGCACGCACGCACGCACGCACGCACGCACGCACGCACGCACGCACGCATGCACGCACACACGCACGCACGCACGCACGCACGCACGCACGCACGCACACAGACACACTCTCTCTCTCTCTTTCTCTCTCCCCCTCTCTCCACCTTGTTTAAAAAAAACCTTAAAGGTCCTAAGGTGCATAACTAAAATAAACGTTTTGATGTTATTGTAATTTATCAATTTAACGTGATTTAATTATTTATTTCCTTATAATTATAATAAATGTTTGAAGTGTGCTCCTCCTTCGATACACGTTCTTACTTTTTTCTGTACATTTTGCGTAGCTCTTCGAACTTGAACATTATTAATTCTCTGAATAGTGCGAAATACTAATTCCATCATCTCGTCAGCTGTCTCGATGTTGGAGTGTATAAATATTTTTTCTTTTATTGCTCTCCAAAGAAAAAAATCACACGGATTGTAATCCGCAGATCGAGCAAACCACGAAGTTATCGAGTTATTTATTATAATTATAAGGAAATAAATAATTAATTTACGTTGAGTTGATAAATTACAATAACACCAAAACGTTTATTTCAGTTATGCAGCTTAGGATCTTAAAGGTTTTTTGTAAACAAGGAGGAGAGAGGGGAAGAGAGAAAAAGAGTGTGTGTGTGTGTGTGTGTGTGTGTTTTTGATTACAGCCGTTTCGCTGCTCATCGTTGTTCTCCCGCCGCGTTGTTTTTCAGCTCCGCTCCGCCCGTCTATTGTCCCTCACTGCTTTCTTTCTATAGATGGGCGCTCATTCGCTAACTTTAACATGATATAGCATGGAACAGAAAGCTCAAATAAAAAAATGACTCAGGACTTTTCGACTTGGATTCGTGTCCTGTAACTTATGGTATACTCCAGGTCCCTTTGTTTTGTTACACCCTGTGTGTGTGTGTGTGTGTATATATATATATATATATATATATATATATAAATATATATTTAATTTAACTATCACACACACACACACACACACACACACACACACTACCGTTTATTTACCCCCACGCCACGCTCATCCATGCTGTACAACTA
Organism: Solenopsis invicta; assembly: GCF_016802725.1. Taxonomy (NCBI): domain Eukaryota; kingdom Metazoa; phylum Arthropoda; class Insecta; order Hymenoptera; family Formicidae; genus Solenopsis; species Solenopsis invicta. The sequence continues at coordinate 23,518,574 of NC_052665.1, forward strand.
ATTTCTTCTTTTATTCTTAATCAATTTTCTATTTTCTCATAATTTACTACTCTTGTTATTCACAATTCTTCCCAAAATCATTCTCATCCCTCTTTCCTCATATTATTTTATTTTGTCGTGTATCTGGGCGTGTCATAGCACGACTCAGGGACACAAATGGTGACAGATGCCCTCTTATTCATCAAAACTAATTAAAGAAAAATCCAAATCACGTTCCGGAACGCAACCGCGCAAATCCGCGGACGTAACAAACATATAGTTATTAATAAATCCCTTTTTGAGTGTATTATAATAGAAATTGGGAATAACCAATTAGGTGTCGATAGCACCGTCTGATTGGGTGAGGTTGTTATAATTCCTGTATTTCCTCACTCTACACCTGAGAGACTCGATCGATTGAACTTAAGAAGTTGGCAATCTTATTAGATATCTGTAATTCTGTGTTGTTTTGTTATCAAACATTAAAAAATTGATAAATTTTTATTTTTAAAAGATGTTTGTTTATTTTCCTGGTTTATTCTTCTTATTGTTAAAAATGCATTTTTAATCAATTTGATTGAAAGTAGACATACGAGGTGTGTTCAAAAAGTATCGCGAATTTTGAATTTTCGCGGGTTACGTATATTCGAATTTCGATCTTTTTGTGGCGTTATGTTGGTACTCATGTCTCTCACTTATGCCGACAAGCTCGGCCATTTTGAATGTTCACTTAATTGTTGACAGCTGCTTTGCTTGCACGTGTTTTGGATCGTCTTCGATTTTTACCTATTCAAAAAAATGGATCAAAGAACCTGTATCAAATTTTGTGTGAAAAACGAAATTAAGTGCGCGGATGCATTCCGAATGTTGACTGTGGCATACGGAGAAGCTACCTTGGACCGAAGCAACGTTTATCGGTGGTACAAAATGTTCTCAGAAGGCCGAGAAGATGTGAACGACGAAGAGCGTGCCGGACGCCCGAGCACTTCAACAACAGACGAAAAAATTAATGAAGTGGAGAAAATGGTATTGGCCAATCGTCGAATCACCGTTAGAGAAGTTGCTGAGGACCTAAACATATCGATTGACTCGTGCCATTCGATTTTTATCAATGATTTGGGCATGAGACGGGTCGCCGCGAAATTCGTACCAAAATTGCTCAATTGCGACCAAAAACAGCATCGCATGAACATTGCTAATGAGATGTTGGACTCTGTCCGCGACGACCCAAATTTGCTCCAGAGGGTCATAACTGGTGACGAATCGTGGGTTTATGGTTATGACGTGGAAACCAAAGCTCAATCATCTCAATGGAAGCTGCCGCACGAACCAAGACCGAAAAAAGCGCGCCAAGTTCAGTCGAATGTGAAAGTTTTGCTGACAGTTTTCTTCGATTGCAGGGGCGTGGTGCATCATGAGTTCTTGCCACAGGGTAGAACGGTCAATAAGGAATATTACCTGCAAGTTATGCGCAATTTGCGCGAAGCAATCCGCCAGAAACGCCCGGATTTGTGGAAGAACAAAAATTGGCTTTTGCACCACGATAACGCCCCTGCTCACACATCGTTGCTTGTGCGCGACTTTTTGGCCAAAAACAACACACTAATGATGCCGCAGCCACCGTATTCCCCAGATCTGGCCCCCTGTGACTTTTTCTTGTTCCCTAAACTGAAGAGGCCCATGAAAGGACGACGTTACGCTACGCTTGACGAGATAAAGACGGCATCGAAGGAGGAGCTGAACAAGATAAAAAAAAATGATTTTTTGAAGTGCTTCGAAGATTGGAAAAACCGTTGGCACAAGTGTATAATATCTCGTGGGGATTACTTTGAAGGGGACAAAATAGATATTCATGAATAAATAAATAATTTTTGAAAAAACACAAAATTCGCGATACTTTTTGAACACACCTCGTATAACCTATTTACTTTTTCTGGATTAAGCATTAACATAAGTTTAACCTGACGCCTGAAGATAACACTAAAATATAAAGAAATTATAAACAATTATAAAAAAACAAAATAAACAATTTAAATATGATTTCAAAATTTTTTTATTAAAATAAAGACTTTAGACGCAAGCTACTATTAAATAATAAAATCTCTAACATTTTTTTATGTAAGGAAAAATACGAGGAAAATTTAAAGTAGAATGTGGGAAAAAAAGGGAAATTTAAGAGGAAAAAAGAGAAATTTTAGACCACTCTAGTGGAAACAATGGTTTTAACTTACGCAGATAACATTTTGTGTGATCTCATATAGTCCTCACGTTTGATTATCATGTCATGCGTGCAAGATGATCATCACATTGCTATCACGCGTGGTGGAGGCACACACGTGCAAGGCATTACACTATCACGCGTGATGGGGACACACTTTGCATTTAAGATATATTATCACAAAATATGAAAACAGATGGAGAAATACTTTTTAAAAATTAAAAAAAATTTTTTAAATTATTTTTTACGTATCTTCAACAATTAAGACTTATATTGCTCGCACGCATGATTTTCAACAGTATAAAATCTTCTTGGAAGAATTTATGATCTTAAACAGACATAATTTGCTTAGATGAAGAAAATTTTTCTCTTCGTGTAAGTGCTGTATTGCCGTGATGACATAATTTTAATTTATTATTAAAAATCGTAATTCTATTAACATTATTTTTCAAACAAATATTCGTATCTGAGTAAATTTCTTTATGCAATTAAAAATTACAACAGCGCGCGACGAACCGCGGTATCCCGCGTATACCGGCCATATAGGCGCAAGGGATACCATTTCTGTCAGTTTCTCGAGCGACGCGATTCCGTGTCTTCTCTCTCGATCCAGCGTCGAGTGAGGAAGATGCGGTATCGAAACGCCCCCCACTACTTTCTGCCGGCACCCCGACCTCCGCCGAGCTGCTTCGAAACACGTACGTGCGCGCCTCGCGTAGCTCGCGTGTGTACGGCAGCCGAGCGTCAGCGCGGAGAGACACCATTTATGCCGGTGCGTGTACAAGAGACTGCCGCGCATCAGCGGGCAGGCGCGTCGCTTGCCACCCGCGCGCCCCCGATGAAGAAAATTTTCTTAAAATTCTAAATTTTATAATATAATTTGACCCGATGGGTCTGAGATAATAATTAATTATTTAACTAACTGATACGCGATTCAAAAATTAGTAATTTAATATTAATATTATTGATGAAAAAGTTTTTATTGACTCGAAAATAAATTAAAGTTAACGCGCTTGTTTAAAAAAATATTTTATTGAAAAATATTGTCTCATGGCGTGAGAAAAAGAAAAAAAAACTTTTTTTGAACGCCAGACGTAACAACCAAATTTTCTCTAAGGTTTTAAAACATTCTTTCCGAGGAAAATTTTATTTGAAATATATAGTACATGTAGGATGGGATCCGATAGCCGACCAACCAATCATCTTGACTTATCTAACCCAACTAACAAAAAAGTCATCGGCCGCTGTGAGTGGTGGAGTATTATCGGTCTCGTGTTCTATCGAGATCTGCCCGTACATCTAACGTATACCATGGTACAAAGTTAAAGGTATGCTCATCCGATGGTATCCTATTGCGGTAGATATAGAAAGTAGAGGGGAAAAGCACGTGACCATCAGCAGATTACGTTACATTTACGGAATATGGTTGCAAATTACTATGATAACCATGTCAAACGAAAACCCCAACGCGAATAACGAATGTTGAATTTAAGAAATATTATGGATCCCAGCTTCGGAAAAACAAATTTATTTTTAACAAATTGGCGACAATTGTACAACAAAAATACAACCGCAGAAATTACCTCGTATAGTAATTCTGAGCCTTGTTCATACACGAATATATATTCATATTCGTATATGGAATAAATAAATATGTGAACAGAATAGAAACAAAAATAAGAAAAAAAGAATGGTTAAAGTTACTAACAATAAAATATAATGCATTAATCTACACATTTCTATCGTTTTCTCTTCCTTGAATATATTTTTCCAATTTTCTTACACCACTATTTTTGAATCTACTATTTCTTTCATATATTAATTTAAATATAATAAAACATTATTTCTTATCGTTTACAATACTGCATGCTGTTTTTTGCATTATATTCTTATATTTATATTCTTTTAAATATTCATTTTATTCTGTTCTTCAAATAAACATTTCAATTAAAATATTGCAAGGAGTACTATAAGTATATTAAATAATATATTTGAATGTACCGCAAAACGATGACGCATCTTGGTGACAATTCTGATTGGTCATTCGACTGTCACGTAATTTATCGTGCGCAAAAGCATACCCTTGTCTTTTTACCATGACATATATTATATTATATCAAATAAAATTTTCCTCGAAGAAAATGTTTTGGAATGTAGCTTAACTTTATAAAATATAAAATAATTGCAAACTGTATTTGCAACCATTCAGCGGTATTACTTTTATAAAATTAATTTTAACTGTCTTTCAGATAACACAAAGTTGCAGTACTTTGTTGACGATGTGTAAATGGAAAGGCGCAATTGATCAATGTGACAAATATTTCAAACAAATTCTAACACGAGATGGTCTATGCTGCAGCTTTAATTATTATACCTTTCCAGATACAACAACACCGGACAAGTATAAATATTTTTGCAAAACTAAAGAAGAGTTTTTAAGTTTTAGAAAATATTAGGTGTATGCATTAATTTTAAAGGATTTACAAGACAAAATTTGTGCCAACAAAACGGCATTTGCGGGAAGCTTTGCTTTTTTTGCTTCCATTCGAAGAAAAGTGGTGCTGAAAGTCAACGAATGCTATCGGAAGCTTATGGTGATTATGCCATCGATTTCAACATGCGAGTACTGGTTTCGACGCTATAAAAAAGATGATTTTAACACGGAAGACAAGAAACGTCCAGGCCAGCCGAAAAAATTTGAGGATGAGAAATTGGAAGCTTTCCTCGATCAAGATCCGAGTCAAACGCAAGAAGAACTTGCAGAATCATTAAATGTTGATCAATCAACGATTTCCAGACGTTTGAAGGCTATTGGAATAATTCAAAAGCAAGGATATTAGGTGTCGTACGAATTGAAGCCAAGGGACATCGAAAGGCGCAAAATGACCTGTGAATTGTTGCTTCAAAGACACAGAAGAAAAAATTTTTTGCATCGTATCGTGTCGGGTGATAAAAAATGGATACATTACGATAATCCGAAGCGCAAAAAAATATGGTGCAGGCCAGGCAAATCATCAACATCGACAGCAAAGCCGAATATTTATGGCGCCAAATTCATACTCTGTATTTGGTGGGATCAGCTGGGTGTACTGTATTATGAGCTGCTCCAACCCAACAAAACTATCACTGGAGAACGCTACCAACAACAATTGATGCAATTGAGCCGAGCATTAAAGCAAAAAAGGCCAGATTACGCGAAAAGACGACAAAGTGATTTTCCAGCATGACAATGCTCGGTTTCATGTTGCGAAACCGGTCAAGGAAACATTGGAAACGCTTAACTGGGATGTTCTACCACACCCGCCGTACTCTCCAGATATTGCTCCTTCGGATTATCACCTATTTCGATCGATGGCTCATGGCCTGACAGAGCAGCGCTTCCATTATTATAAAAATATCAAAAAATAGATTGATTCGTGGATAGCTTCTAAAGATGTATCATTTTTTCGACGTGGAATCCATCTATTACCAAAAAGATGGAAAAAAGTAGTGGCTAGGGATGGGAAATATTTTGAATGATCAATTTAGTTACCATTTCGTCACAGTAAAGCCGAAAGTTTACCTTAAATTCCTTTAAAATTAATGCATACACCTAATATTTTAAGATTAAGAAAAAATTAAAAATAAAATAAAAAAATAGTTTCCTTAACCCTCACAACTACCGTTGTGAAAAAACGTGCAGTAACTGAGAATTAAGGAAACTATTATTTTATTTTATTCCATTTCTTTAACCCTCAATTACTGCATATTTTTTTACAACTTCATACTCTCTTGATATTTAAGTATTTATAACTTTCGAAAAAGCACCAATTAAAGCTAGAAAATTATTCTGGGAAGTCTGACCCACATGAAAAGGACCCACATAAATAAAGTTTTTAAAAGTTATAAACTGTAAAAGATATTTGACGTTAAAGGAAAGTAAATTAACAAAATTAACAAAAAATATCTTTTTCAAAAAATTAATTATACTTAATACAAATAAATATAAATACAAGATAGTGGCCTATATCAACCACAACGAATTTTAATAATAATAATTTTATAATATATAATATAATATATTTTATAATAATAATTAAAAATAATAAATTTTAATAATAACGAAATTTAATAATATCTACGGTTTGTATAAGCTGAATGCTGCATATTCATTAAACTATTTTTTCTCAACAAAATTCTTGACAGTTTTTCAAATAATGGGGATTCTATAGATGCTTTCGAGCAGAGCTGGGCAAAAATGCACATTTTAATCGATTTTCAGATTAGTTCTGCCTACTACTATTCTTCCTATCTCATCGTCTAGCGAGCGTCCAAATGCCGATCGACATTCAGGCTCGTACACACACACACGTAAACGCGCACGCAAATGTACACGCACACACATATACAGAGTGTCAAATAATTAATGATAAAACTTTCGCATATAGGTAGAATGGACCAAATTAAATCGAAAAATCTTGTACCATTTCGCAATTTTTGCAATAGTTAAATTAATAAAGATAGCCGGACTTAGTCTAACTCTCCGCCATATCCGAATGCACGGTCGAGATTGTTAGACATACGAGTTGTTTACTAACAGCAATTGCTACGCAACAATGGTGTGTAATGCTGGGCCCACGCTCTAAAACGTGAATGTCCTCCGTCATTCTTATCAAAACAAAATTTTTTAACAGCATAGAAATATGTACTTTTGTACGTATATGTGCACACGCAATATTATTTAATGTTAAGTAATATTCTAATTAATATAATATAATATTAAATTATTTAAATTAAAATTATATTAAACAATACTTCTGAAATATTAAAGCAAATATGTACTTTTTTTAAAATAAAATAAAGTTTTTATACAAAATTGAAAATAGAATATGTTAAATTTCATACCACTAAAAAAAAGTTGAATCAAAACGTTCAAAAAATTTTTGAATAAAAATTTTTGTTTATGATTAATTAATTTGTTTTGTGCAACAATAACCGCGTGGTACTCTCATTAGCCTGATATTTACTTAAAAAAGAGGATTGTAAATGTTCTATTTATTATTAATAACTTTATAATTAAAAAAAAATATTTATTGCTTCAAATTCCAATACTACACGAATATTTTTATAATATTTGTTGTAGCCATTAGCTACTTCAGTTGTCTTGCATATCCGCTTAGCAACGATCACGCCACAAGCTCTCGTTGCACGGGAAATGCAAGATTGCGGAATATACAACCGTGCAAACAGTCTAAATAGCGCACGGTTGACACCGCAGTGACCATGTATGGTCATTGTAAGGGCCCAATGCCCCACCATGACGCTATTATTGATAATTTAAATTAGGCTGCTTAATCATAGGCAGCGGGAGATTCTTATAATAAAGTACAAGCAGCAGGTACGCGCTCCGCGATAAGTTGGTCACCCGATACCTCACAACACGTTTAGTGGCCGAGTGCACGACAAGATATGCGATTCGTTCATCCCCCATTCGTTATTAGATTAAGGAAAATCATTATAATAACCTTTGGGAAGTAGAAGTATTAATTATCCAGAGAGAATGTTATTCGCCACCCCACATGTCCTCCTCGCGGGTTCTAACCCTTAAGACGGAACGAATCCCGAATATTTTATCTCGTTGTACCTGGAGGTATAACATATTCCACGAATATTAAAGTAACTCATCAAGAATATGTTATAAAGTAAACAATTTTTTTTTTTTATTACCAATAATGATTCCCTTCCCGGGATACATGGTTCTATTACATGTAACTAAAGAAACAAAAAACATAAATGTATTATAGCGCACAGAAAGCTAATATAAAAAGTCAATAATTTCTCCCCTTCCTCTCCCTTCTTCCTAATCTTCCTCCATGTCTCCATCTGTTCCACCCTCTCTCTCCGCAGCCTTTCTCAGTTTCCACACTCTTCTCATCTATTCAAGTCCTTCCTTCGTTCCAGTCATTATTTCTTCTTCCGTTAACGACGTTTTTGACACGCATTCCTCCTTGATGTGATACCATGTTTCCTTCTTTTTCTTGCATACTCTGCATATTACCTCGCCTTCCTCAGCCCAGTATCTTTCTTCTCTCCATTCGTTACAGCACTTAAACCTAGCTACCATTTTTAGATTCTCCATCTTCCCTTTCTGTTCCAGTTACTTCTGTTCCAGTTCCTGTTACTTTGGTCTTACTTCCATTTTCCATTTTTTATAGTCTCTTGCTGATTTGGACTCTTCTATCATCTTCCTTCTCTCTTCTTCCTTCCTCTGTTGAAAAAGGTTTCTCCAAGCACCTACTGAGTCTTGTCCTTTGTCTTCAAGGGCTTCTCTCTCCTATCTGCTTATTCCTCCTTCTTTTAGCATTCTTTCCATTGCCTTTCCCCATCTTGTGTTTTCCCATTCTTTTTTTTCTATTTCTCTTCTACATTCTTTCAGGATTTCATTATCTGTACAATTTTTTATTTTTTCCTGGTATTTCAGTTCTCTGTAGCCTGCTTCAACACTTATCAAGTCCACTCTCGTCTCTTCTCTTACTATGTATCCCGGTGTACACTTTTCTAGTCTGGTTATCCATCTTATATATCTTTCTTGTAAAACCTCAACAGTTTTCCTTTCCTCCCATCCCCATATTTCTACTCCGTACAATAATATGCTTTTAACCAAAACATTGAACATCATCATCCTTCTCTCCCAGTCGCCACCAAATTTTCTTTCTCCAATTCCCCACACTTGTGCCATTATTGCTGCCGCTTTCTTGGTTACATTTCTGATGTGCGCTTCTTCTCTGTTATTTCTCATGAACGTGAATCCTAAATATTTAAATTCGCTTACTTCTTCAATTTCTTTTCCTTTCCATTTCCATTGTCTCCCTAATTTTCTGGTATTTCTTCTGCTGTAAACTATCATCTTCGATTTTTCTACGTTCAGGCACATCTCTTTTTCGTCAAAGTATTTCTCCAGACTTTTTAGCATTTTCTTGATTTCTCCCTCTTCTGTGGCCAGAACTGCCAGGTCATCCGCGTACGCCAGCGTGAAAATCCTCTTCCTGCCTATGTTGACTCCTCCGTTTGCTCTTTTCTTCAGGAAACTTTCTATATCCGCTATTAAGATTAGAAACAGAAGCGGACTGAGCGGACATCCTTGCCTCAGGCCTTTCTTTATCCAAAACTTTCTGGTGCATTTGTCTCCTATTTTTATCCTACAAGATGTTTCCTCGAATATTACTTCTATTAGTTCTATTAGCTTTTCCTCTATACCGTACTCACTCATTTTTTGCCATAATTTTTTTCTATTAACCTTATCAAAAACGGCCTTCAAATCTGCGAAAAAGGCGAATAGCTTACCCTTCTTTTCATTTATTGTCTTTTCCGTTGCTATTTTCAATATGTAAATGTTATCCGGGCCGCTTCTTCCCCTTCTGCAACCCGCTTGCGTTTCTGGTAATATCTTCAGCCTCTCCGTTTCTTTCCTCAGCTTTTCTTCTATTATCATGGTTAGTATCTTGTATCCTGTGTCCATAAGCGTGATTCCTCTATAGTTTTCTGCTTTTGTCCTATCACCTTTTTTGTGGAAAAATTCATCCCTCTCTCCATCCCTTAGGTATTTTCCTCTCATCACAAACCTTTTGCAAAACTTCCCTTAATTTTTCTTTCAACTTTCCATCCGCATAAATCCAGGCCTCATTTCTTATGTTGTCTTCCCCTGCCGCTTTCGCTTTTTTGAGTCTTTTAATAGCCATTTCTATTTCCTTTTCACTTATCTTGGTTCCTCCTTCTCTCCTAAATTCTTCTACACTTCCTTTTTCCTGTGTTTTTCTTTGTTCTTCCAGACTTTCTTCCCTGTTCAGGAGTTTCATGAAATGTCCGATCCACTCTTCCTCCTCTATTTCGTCGTCTGGTCTTTCTCTTTGTTGTCTTTGCTTTTTTATATATTTAAGTACTTCGTTTCTGTCTTTAATTTCCATTAGGTTTTTCTGCTCTTTTCTCTTTTCTTCTTTTTGTTTCTTCTTGCATAATTTTTTATGTTCTTGCTTTGCCTCATTGTATACTTTCCTTTCTATCTTATCCTTTAGCAATTTTTTTAATAATTTATTTAGTGCAGTTTTACTTTCTCTGCATTGCTTGTCTCACCATGTTCTCCTACCTGGTACCAGACTTCTCTTCCTGATCTTTTTTTTCTGTATCGCTTTCATTATTTCTTCCGTTAGCTCCACCCATTCCTCTCTCGCTCCTGTTGCTTCTTCTTTCCTGTCCTTCAGCCTGTCTCTATACTTCCTGCCTCCTTCTTCTGTCCAGTCTTCTATTTCTTTCTCTTCCTCCTTTTTTTCTTCTTTTCATTTCAATTGGACTCCTAAGGTTAGCTCTAGGGTCCTGTGATCCGACTCAGCTCTATCTGCCACTTTCAAGCTTTCTATTTCTTCCCAAGCTTCAGCGTTGCAGACCGCATAGTCAATCACCAAAGCGCCACGCTGACCCACGAAAGTTAGCTCTCTTTCTTCATCGCCGTGCTTGATTCCGTTCATGATTCCTAGACCTAGCTCTTCCACCTTTTCTAAGAGATCTCTTCCTTGCTTGTTCATCACTTTGTCTTTGGATTTCTTTTCCTCTTCTTCTTCCTCTCTCTCCTCTTCATTCCACGTTATTGTTCCTTTTTCTGCAATTCTGGCAAGTCTCCTCCTATTATGAGCCTTTTCCATCCCCTTCTTTCTATTTCTTCTTCCATTGCTTCCAGTTGGTTTTTCTTGCCCATTCTGTTATATATGGATATTATTTTCCACGCTTTTTTGTTTACTTCGATTTTTGTACTCATCAAGTCTCTTTTCCTCTTTTCTATATCTTTGATTGCTATTGTTTTCCTGACATCTACCTCCTGCACTTCTACCCTTTACTTTGAGCATTTCCCCTGCACTACTACCCTTTACTTTGTCCTTTGTTGCGCTCTGCATTTCTCATCTGTAATCTTTTGGTAGCATCCTACTTATTCTCTTCCATTTTTTATCTTCTATCCATGTTTCCGTTAAATTTATAATGTCAAAATTTCCTATATATTCCCAGAACTCTTCGTCTTTATTGTTTATTCCGGCTACGTTCCAGAAAATTATTTTCAACTTTCTGTTACCTCTAAAAGTTTCTTTCTTTTTTGATTTTTTCCACTTCTTGTCTGTCCGTTTGTTCATCCCGCCATTGTTGAGATTCTCTATTTCCCTATGTTCTGTTTGCGAAAAACCTGCTCTTCCAATCTGCTCTTATCTTCGTTCCATTTATATCACACTCCGTTTATTCTTAGTTTCCAATGACTTATTTTTATCTCTATTTCCCTGTTTTTATCTTTTTTTGCTTTTGCTATTGCTACTATTTTCCTCTGTACTTCCCTCTTCTTAAACGTTCTGTCATTTCCAACGTAGATGTCCGTGTCCCCGAGCTTATTTTTATTTTTCATTATATTTATTTTTTGTTGAGAACTGCCTATTTTTGCTATTATCATGTTTTCTTTTCCTATTTTCCACGCGTGTTTCACTTCTGCTTTAACTTTTATTTTCTCTTCTATAAATTTCTCTACTTCTGCTCTCAGCCTCTGTCCGTATTCTCTAGATGCCAAACCTTTTATCACTATATTTTCTTTTCTGTCTTCTCTATCTTTTTTCTCCATTAGGTCTTCCATCTTCTTGATCGCGTTTTTACACTCTGTGTTTTCTTCTGTGCCACTCCGTCCCGTTAAGTCCTCTAATCTTTTCTCTATTTTTTCCAATCTCTTCTCATTTCTTGCCTCGTCTAATTTCATTTCCCACGCCACTAACCTATTTTCCAAGTTTTCGAGTCTATCCCTATCCTTCTTTCTCTCTGCTCTTATTTCTTGCCTTAACTGTTTCACTTCTTAATTCGCTGCTTTCTTTACTCATCTTTCCTGCTAACTCCTCATTTACCGCCTCCAAACTATTCATACTTTCTGCAATATATATTAACATGTCTTTAATATCAACTATACTTTTCAGCTTTTCTATGTCCATTATCAAGGCTCCCTCCTTATCCTCTTCTCCGCTCCAACTTTCCCTCTGTCTCTCTTCCGCCGTCAGGCTCGGTAGATCAGCTGCGCTGTTGCGCCGCTTTCTCTCTTCGTCTTCTTTTTCTGCTTCCTCTGTCGCGCGTTCTCTCTTTCTGCCGTAGAAGTCGAGAATCGACCCTATGCTACCCACTCTACACCTCTGCAGCCTTTCTGCGTTGCTTGGCCTGCCTCTCCTGCTTACTTCTCGTTCTGTCCTTCTCTCCTTTCCCACTCTCTCGACCGCCTTCCAATCCTTCCTGTATGCCTCTTCCGCTGTTTCTATCCCTTTTCTATCTGCTTTTTCTGTTGTATTACAGGCGGCAGCACCAGCCTTTCTCGTCTTCTCCATGTACCGCTTTCTCTCCTAACCTCATTCGCCCTATGAGTTTTCTTTCCCTTCTGCTATCTATCCTCCTGTTTATCCTTCACCGCTTTAAATCTCACCCTTCTTTGCTGCTCTTTTCTACTTTTCCGCTCTCGTCCTTTCTCCTGTCCACTGGCTATAGCTTACTATTGTTTAATACGTACGCAATTTCTAGACTTGCTGCGTCTTCCAGGACATGCGCAGAACCCTTATAAAGTAAACATATAACATTAATAAAATATTCCCGTAATTAAAAAGACATTAAATAATATTTTTTAAATATTCATAGTAATATTATTTTAATAGAAATAAAAAAGGGTTAATGAGAGTCAAGACGCTGATGTTGATGAGTATATTTTTGCGTTTATTCAATATAAATTTAAAGACGTTTTGACCCTGTTTTGAGTTATCTTCAGCAAAGAAAGTCAAAATCAAACAGCCTCCATTTCACATGGCGTGGTTCTAATTCTTAACGAGTCACAATTGGTTGATCATTCGAGTGAAATTAAAATTCTAAAGGGTGACCAACTAATAATATATAATACTACAATGACTAATTAGCTAAACTGTTAAATAAAACTTACAAAAACTTACCATGTGAAACCAGAAGTGGATACATATTAAACGCACCAGAACGTGAATAAGTATAAAATTAACATTAAAAGTAAGGTGAATTGACAATCATATAACAGCGTAAAGACGATATATCTTGCCTGTGTCACAGTCAAGACGATACTGCTCTCCGTTCGTAAACAGTGTTGAAGATGAGATCGAACAGTTGAAAATACATATACAAATTAAGTCAAACCGTTATAATCTGTCAAAGATACAAGTATAGGCATGGTGTAAATATTCAGTTTCTGCTTGTCTATTTAGTCCGTTGTTTTGGCACTTTATATGTAGCATTTTAGAAATCAAGCGCTTGCCCCAGAAAGGTTCTTTATCCAATATTATAACGTTATCCCAATCGAAGTTGTAGCTGCTATTTATCCTGTGTTCCGTAATAACCGAATTGGTGTTCGCATTCCATCTCATGTGATTCTTGTGTTCGGAAATTCTTGTTTTAAGTTATCTATGTGTTTGTCTCACATACGAAGCGTCACAATTTTTACATAAAATTTTGTAAACAACGTTTTTTTGAGATAAGTCAAGGAGTCTGCCCTTATGTGCTTTAATTACTGTACCTAATTTATTGAGACTAAAAAACGAGATATTGAAATTGAGATCTTTAGTAATATTTTTAAATATTTATTAGGTGCGCAATTAAGTTTGTAATGACCTGGCTTTACCGCGCACGGGGCGGCGTGAGTTCGGCGAGCGAGGACACGGATGAGGTCGCCAAGAGAACTAGACGTGGATGGTTGGTAAATAAGCGAGACTTTATTTCGCGTATCTTTGGTACTGTACAATATCGTAGCGTTCTGGACGCGGCGCGCGGACGGACGAATGACGATGACGCGAAGGAGCAACGCGCCGTTGTATCCGTACTTGGCTTGTAGTTTTTCTACTCGTTCCAGGAAGGACACCGAGTTCTTCCCGTCAAAGTGGCACCTCCATTTATGTATCTGGTTCATTACCTTTGCGAGGAGGTCGCCTTCGGTCGGTGCCGTCGGTTCCGGTGCGGCAATGTTGATCGCGGGCGGGTCCGAGCATGGTTTCGACCGGTACGTGTTTGGGATGCAATACCAAAAATTCGCTAAGCCGGCAGCGGAGCTCGTTGACGTTTCCGTCAATAGCAAGATCGGCGTGGCGTAATTGACGGAAAAGTTTGGTGCGATCGATATGGTATATCCAGCTCCGCGGCATCGGATAGGTACGGGCTAGTTCTCCGCAATCGGAAACGGAAACGGTCTCTGTTCGGGCGCCATGTAACGACCTGGCTTTTCCGCGCACAGAGCGGCGTGAGTTTGGCGGGCAAAGATGAGGTTGCCAAGAGAACTAGACGGGGATGGTTGGTAAATAAAATAGACTTTATTTTGCGTATTTTCGGTACCGTACAATATCGGAGCGTTCTGGACGCGGCGCGCGGACGGACGAATGACGATGACGCTCGGACGGACGTAACAAAAGCTTAGAATTACGCGCGGACGGACAAACGGAAAATCAGAACGCGCGGACGGAAAAACGAAACGTCGGAAAGTCGGAATAGTCGGAACGGCCGGATTTAAACACGGTATCGACAGGCGGTGTTTATTTACAGGCGCGGAATTCCGAGCCGAGATTCTCGGAATTCGGATCCCTATTGACGCCCTGGTGCTGTGGCCTTGCCGAAGGCCGTGGCCACGGCCGGAGACATCGCGTGCGCGGTACAGCTGTACTTTTAAATCCGATCGCGGCGCGCTGCGGTTAGTACCGCGATGTTAGGCGGCGGTGGTAATCGACTCACGCCAAGATCACTTGGTGGAGGCGCGGAACTCCACACCCCGAGTCGATACCGGAATAGGACGGCGGATCGGGAAAGTGCCAGCTACCAGGATCTCCTGGTGAAGCCCAAGATGGACTTGAGCCCGTGAACCGGAGGTCTAGAAAGCGGATGGCTCGTGTCAAGATCGCTTGACTGAAGCTAAGTTCGCTTAACTCCACTGAGCGCTTGAGATACACTTCTTTTTCGGACGGAAGGCGGACGGAAAAGAAGCCTCGACTATAGGAGCGGCGGCGCTTATATAGTCCAGTCTCGAGGGCAGGGACGGTGCGGGGGTACGGAACGGTACGGTATCGGAGGGGAAATCTCTGCCGCTTGAGATTGGTCCAGCGGCCGCCACTCCGGTCAAGCGCGTGCGCGCGGAGATCTCTCGACACGCGGATGTGTATACGCGCGCTACGCCGGTTTTACAATCTTATTGGCGCTGTGCGCCGGTTTCTCGCTGTCCGGCGGTTGTTCGGCCGGACAGCCTGGAACGGTGGACGGTCCGAGGGGGGCGCGGAAAGGCGGTTTATTACAAGTTCCCGCTGTTTGTCAATAGATGGCTCCAGCAGTAAGTGCTGTGCGATTTAGATATATTCAAAACGTCATGAATCAAGCTTAGACATATAGTAAACAAACCGCGTTAACACGTTAGTGATTTTGTTTTGGCGTTATATACTTCTGATTGTGTGAAAATGTCTGATTTTGAACCAAATAATCGTCATTTGCGGAAAGTGTGGATTTTCTTATTTCATTCGAAAAAAACGGCGGCTGAAGCGCATCAGGAGCTCCAAAAAATTTACGGAGATGCTGCTCTAAGTAAAACAACGTGCCGTGATTGGTTCTGTCGCATCAAAGACGGTGATTTCAATGTTGACAACCGTCCGCGTGAAGAAAGGCTAAAAACATTCAAAGATGCTGAATTGTAGGCATTGTTCAATGAGGATCCATGCCAAACGCAAGAACAGCTTGCTTCAGCATTAGGAGATACCCGTCAAGTCATTTCCAAGCAATTGCATGCGTTGGGAATGATTCAAAAGCAAGGAACTTGGGTTTCTTATGATTTGAAGCCAAGAGACGTTGAGCCTCGTTTTTTCAACTGTAAACAACTGCTCCAGCAGCAAAAAAGGAAGAGTTTTCTTCATCGCATCGTAACGTATAATGAAAAATGAATTCGTTACAGCAACCCAAAGAAAAGAAAGTCATAGATACTGCCCGATCATGCTTCTACGTCGTCAACTCGACCGAATATCCACGCTGCAAAGGTTATGCTGTGTATTTGGTGATACCAGGTAGGTGTTATTTATTATGAGCTGTTGAAACCGAACAAAACCATCACTGGGGAACGGTATCAACTTTAATTAATGCGACTGAGCCGAGTACTGCGCAAAAAACGGCCAGAATACGAGCAGAAGCATGACAAAGTGATTCTACTGCATGACAACGCTCGGTCTCATGTTGTCAAACCCGTTAAAACTTACGTGGAAACGCTCAAATGGAAAGTCCTTTCCCACCCGCCATACTCCCCAGATAATGCGCTGTCCGATTATTACTTGTTCCGTTTGATGGCACATGGTCTAGCTGATCAGCAGTTCCGCTCATATGAAGACATAAAAAAATGGCTTGATTCGTGGATAGCCTCAAAAGACGAACACTTTTATCGTAACGGTATTCGAGTGTCTTTCAATTTATCATTCAAAACTGTTATCAATATGACTAAAAGTGTCTGAAATCTTAAAAATTAATTCATACAAATAAGAGGCCAAGGAATACAAAGAACTGTCAACAGATGAAATAATTAATCTAAATGGATACCCCGGTTTATGAATTTTGGGAAACCCATAAGCTCTCGGTAAAATCCCATCACTACTATACATTTTACTGTAAACATTAGCTGATATTCTTTAGTTCTCCATCTTGTCAACAAATTTTTTAGATTTTTAGTAATTTGTTTTGTTGGATCTTTTTTGACACTAAAGTAAGTGTTTACATCTTGTAGCATAAGTGTTATTTTGTTAATGTAATCATTACAATCCAAGGCTACTGTGATATTACCTTTATCGGCACGTGTGAAAATAATGTGTTGTAACGGTACGACTTTTCTCGAGGTCGCGGATTAGCTCGCCGGTGCCAGTGTCGAGAAAAGATGGAACTCCGATTTGAAAAGAAATTAACAAAATATTTATTTTAAATCAGAATCTTCTCACACTCCGTGATACAAAAAAAAATAAAAATTTATTACGAAGAGAGGAAGTTAACACCTTCGGAACTCGTGTTCCCCGGAACGTTTGTTCACACGCGGAAAAAACTTAAAACTAATTATAACGTACACGCATAGAGAACACGTAGAAAACTTAAACTAAATTATAGCGCTCGCGGTGTCGATTGAAATCTTAAGTCTAAATACGAAACGCGGATCTTACGAACTAACGCTCGGAAAATATTACAAGAAACGCGGACTTAATGCTAACGCAACTTATTAACTAACGCTCGCCTGAGGAAGGGGTCAAGATACGCTCGCTTTGTTAGGAGGGCGCTTGTTCGGACGAAACGCTCGGGACGGAGGATATCCAAGGAAAATCCGGCAAGGAAGTTGTACCTCCGGGTAAACGCGTCGTCGCCGACCGAGTAAAATTATTCTAAATTTGCTCTGAAAATAAAACGAAAATTAAGAATCGAAATTACAGGACAGGTAACAGGTAAAGAAACGGGTAACCGAGTACGCCCGGTATCAGGAAGCCGAGAGCACCCGGCGCAGGAGTGCGGTACGGAATAACCGAGTACGCCCGGTATCAGGGGGCCGTAAACGGCCTGTGTCAGGAAGCCGAGAACGCGCGGCACAGGAGTGCGGATAACCGAGAACGCCCCGTGTCAGGAAGGCGGATAACCGAGAACACCCGGTGTCAGGGGCTTTCAGGAAACCGAGTACATCCGGTATAAGGAAGCCGAGAACACCCAGCCAAGGAGCTCCGAGTACTCCCGGAGTGTCGGTACCGGTGATTTGGAACCGACTGGTTGCTCCTTCCTGGTGTGGCTCTGTATTTATACCCTCCAGCCGCCCACGCAGTCGGAACCACGTGTTTACCCCACTTTTCGGCGTGCACCTACGCGCACGTGCCCGCGCGATGCTACGCGTGACGTCACGCGACCGGGCGCAAGAGCGAGCGAGATGGAGAACGAAACCGACGTCACGTGGCCGCGAGTGCGAGTGAGCGAGACGGAGAGTACTGACGTCACGTGATCGGGTGTGCGGGTAAAAGAGACGGAACGATATGTTATAATCCGGCGTGCAAGCGAGAAAGAGATATAATTTACCTGCGTAACGATGCTATCGTTATAGTGTTGATTTTCTTTTTCAAATCTTTTACACAATTTCATTAAATTGTTAGTTATGTGGTTCTTATGGTTGTTTAAAGAAAGTGTGTATTGTAAATTCTTAATGATTGGGATAGTACGGTTTCTAATATTTAATTGTTGTTCCGGGTCAACTTTACTTATATTGCATTCAATGTTTTTAATAAGTTCGATCATCACTTTATCAATCCGCTGCATCGAGGGAGAAAAATTCTCGCCGAGTTGCAACAAACATTGGACATCATGGGGAATGGCATTAGAAGTCAAAATGACGAATTATTTGTTTTTTACTGTATTAAGTAAAGATTTGAAAAAATTAACATCAAAAGAATTGGCTTCTATTTCTATTTTAACAACATGTTGATCTGGAGAGGAATTTATAATAACAACGTCTTGCGTAACTCTGGAATATGTAATGTTATTATCCTTATTATTGATTTCATCAACATACTTGATTGGTTTAGTCCTGTTCACTATTTTATTATGTTTAAAAAAGAGCCAATCTATTTTCTTATTGATCCTGTACTTTCATGATTGTTAAAGTGAAGGAGAGAGGCCTCTTGGTAGTTAAAAAATTTTATCGTAATTGTAGTAAAGAACATGTTTGGAGATTTTGTTAACAAGACGGAAGGCTTTAATCTGCGAACTGTTACAAGTTACGAGTATTCAACATGACATCATTTCGCTTCACTTGCTGTATTTAAAGATTGAAACCTTCCGTTTTGTTAACAAAATCTCCAAACATGTCCCTTACTACATTTACAATAAAATTTTTTAACTACTAAGAGGCCTCTCTCCTTCACTTTAACAATCTTAAAAGAGACAGAATTGATAAAAAAATAGATTAGTTCTTTTTAAACATAATAAAATGGTGAACGACAGGATTAAACCAATCAAGTATGTTGGTAAAATTAATAATAAGGATAATAACATTACATATTCCAGAGCTACAAAAAACAGTGGTTTTTTTTAAATATAAATAATTGTACAAACGCTCGTGTTTTTTCAACACAAAATACAAAAAAATAAACAATTTATGAGCAAATTAATTAATCTTGTAAGTTACGTAAATATTAACTAATAAAATAATGTTGCCAGTTATCCTTGGGACACAGTTACAATGTACTGAGGTGTTACGTCCGCAATTCTTTTCCTTCACTTATGGTGTACAGAGTCTCTATTATCTGAGGCGACTCAACGCGCCCAGGATAAAGACCGTAGCTGGCTTGTAGCGGAAAATATAGAATAAACAGGCCCATGCCAAACATCGGCCAGCGAGAACATTGAGAAGCCCGAAATGACCGTCAGTCAAGCCGTCACACTAGACCAAACACTCGGGGATCACGAGATAATAAATTAGGCGACCGACGTGCTATATACCGACGGTTAATAAGCTTAGTTTATAAGACAGGCAAAATAAACCGCCAAGACCAGATATGGAAATGAAAACCCAGAGAATCTCACCCCGTTCTCCGACGGCACTGATATCGCTCGACCAATCACAAGACAAAAAAGACGCGATAAACAAATTAGAAACATTTTGATTGGATTTGGTTGAACCGATGGGGGACCGAAAATCATCCAATCCACCCACTTTTCCTAATATAAAAACGCCTGCACAAAGCACGGAGCGTCAATTCTAAAATCATTTTTTGCGTCACTCTCTAAGTCATTTTGCAAGTCTTCAAATTTGGACTTAGATTCCGGCTGTTCGTAAATTTATACAATTCTAATCGGACTTTGAAAATTCTTAAACGTGAGTGCATTAAAGCCACATAGCAACCTGGAACTAAATCCAACCAGCTGTTCACTGTGTCTACACTGAGACCCCCAACAACCCTCCTGCTGCGCAGCGGTTTTCCATTCTTTCTAATCCGACTCCAAGCGACAAGTAGTAAGTGATCTAACCACCCTCTTACTTTATAATATTCGTGTGAATAAGCGTACCTTTCTCTCTCCTTGACCTTTCAGAAAGAGAGAACCATCAATTTTCCCAATTATCTACCTTTCTTAACTTAATTACTTAAATAATCTCTGTTTCAAGCTATCTCATTTTAATTCAACGTTGATTTAAGGAAGAGAGAAATGGGGGTTTTTTATTCTTTTTATCCCCAACCGACACAATAAACAACTTTTAGTGGGCAAGCGAACTTTTCCACCACGTCACCAGAATAAATTGCGGCCGGCAATAAAACGCTGCCGAAATCGATGGAACAGCCGAGCACACAAACGATTAATTAAACGTCTACAATTAGTCGAAAAATCTAGCTCTCCTTCCCTTCTTTCACCTTCTTACTCTCCAGTATTACATACAAACCCCCGACCGATCTTCTGCATCATTCCGTTTGTATTCCTGCTTTTCCTTTGACACCACCGCAGAACCCCTCACATCTCTTTGCGAATCATCTCCTTCTTTAACATATACCTATACTCTCCTCCTTCACCTCTCTCCGATTTCTTTTATCACACTCTAGATTCACTCCCCCCCCCCCCGAAATTTATCAGAAACCCCTTTTTCACCGCCTTTTACATATCCCAATCAAACCGAGGAAATCGTTCCTTGCCCTTCCCCTTCCTCCATGCAATCTACATTTTCTTTCTCCCCACCTAACCGTCAAAAAGCAGAAGAACTTCTCAACCGTATCTCTCCGGAAATTTTAAATGAAATAGCAAATCTTTTTACTTCTCTTCCCTTACCCTAACATGTAAATCCTTTTAAACAGTTAACATAATAATAAGCCAAATTTAATAGAAATTTTGTACTTACATTTTTCTCTGCAAATTTGTTAATCAACCACTACCTCAATAGAATAGAAATCTCACAATGGTATCTCGTACAATTACACATGTACTACGCACACTTATTTACGCAAATCTTATGCAGTACATTAATATTAAATGTAACCAATAGAATTTAAGCTTTTGTGTAATCTAATTTGTTTTATTAATGATTTCTTCTATTATTCATTAAAAAATTTTTTTTATTAGCCACTTATGTTACTCTTTAATTACTTTGCTTTAATTTTATAATCATTTTAATTTGCAATCATTTATATCTCTCTCGATGTTAGAATAAATTGTAGTTTATACTTTTAATTTCTTAATTTATTTACGTTAACCATCTCCGGTCCCTCACTCGAACGTGACATTAGGTCCGATTCCTTGTCAAAGCGATTTGATTTGTTTATGAAAAACAAGGACCACACAAACGCACGAGATCGAACGGGAGCATAGGATTTCCACGATATACTGACCTCATTCGAGCTTACTTAATGCTTTTGACTTGTCGAACGCACCCTTAAAATACGTGTGCACAAGACTTAGGATATGTTGCATCTTTCTCTGTCTCCATTCAGATCCCATTTTCTTAGTCTCACCCGGTCATATAAATAAAAAGACTTGCCTGCGAACTCTAGACGTAACAAAGGTATACTTGATGTATTATTTTAATATTCGTGGAATACTATAAAAGATTCATATAGTTTTGAGATTTAAAGTAATAAATATTCTATTTAAGTTATAAATCTATGAATAATAAATGGTACATTTAAAATCTTTTTTTCTTTGTGATATAAAATTTTACATACTCTATTTTGTACGTAAGTTTTATTTCATTTAAATAAAAGTATATATTTGCATTAATATATTTTAGAAATATTAGAGATATTCGACCGATACATGTAACGTACAATTTAAATAAGAAGGCCTATTTGGTCATAGCTGGATCTTACTGCTTTATATATACGTGTGATTTTATATACTTTCTCAGACTCAACCAAACTACGCGCCGTTACTTTTGGTTATATAATACAGTTGTAATCGAATATTAAATTGTATGTTACATGTATTGGTCAAATATCTCTCTAGTTTGAAATCACGCGGCCATCACATGCGTTCTAACTCATAGTCAGTTATTGCGAGAAATATCATCACAACCTCAGTGGTCGAGTTGGCTAAGACATCCGTACCGGAGATTCGGAAGGTCCCAGGTTCGAACCCTGGCTGAGGTGATATTTTTCGCAATAAATTCTTTACAGTTTTTTCAGGGGGGAAAGGGTTAATATAGATACTAGTAAGCATCAAGTATAATTAAATTATTTTAATTTAATAAAAGTGATATTACTAACTCTTATTCGATTATAACTGTGTTATATGACCGAAAGGAACGGCGCGCAGTTTGATTGAGTCTGAGAAAGTATATAAAATCACACGTATATATAAAGCACTAAGATCCAGTTATGACCGAATAAGCCTTCTTATTTAAATTGTATTTAGAAATACTATTTAACATAAACTTAATTTAAATGACTCAATATTATATTATGTTAACTAGAATATAACTTAAGTGTCTGAGAAGTCCCATATGAAGTTTTGAACGCTTGCTGTGTGAAGACGGAATAAGATAGGAAGTTCAGACCAGGAAATAAAAAGTTTGAAATTTCCTCTTTCGATTGATATGGTTAATTAAATTTTTTGGTCACCTAAAATTTGAACGGCACAGCAGCAAAGTTTTGTTGGGAACTAACATTGAGTGAAACTTTTTTGCGAGTAATCTTATTTAAAAAAAAACCGGATAAAACACATTCGAACAGGTCTTTTCGCGTATATTATTTGCATATACTCTGTCTAAAGTTAAAATGTTATACAGGGTGTCCAAAAAGTGTGGTAACCCCTAAATATTTCCGTTCCCTTGCATTTGACAGAAAAATGTTTCAAATAAAAGTTGTAGGGTTTCAAAAGATCTATTCAGTGATTTTATCAGTTTGACCTTGGATAGCGTCGCCAAAGTCAAATCAAAATTACATTAATTTTTTTAAACAAAATACCTTACTTTTTATTACATATTCTAGTAGCTCATCTCGAGACCTTTCCAAAACACTATAAACAAGTTTACTTTTGTTAAGAATTTTCCGAGTTATGAGACTTAAAAGTTACAGTACACTGTAGCTTTCAAGAAAAGTGTGGAAACACCTAAATAACTTATGTAAAAATGAAAATATAAGAAAAACGGTAAAATACGTATTTTGATTTTTCAAAAAAGCTACCCTTTGACATGGATACCGTCATCCCTTAGCCCCAGGTACGAAGGGGTAAAAGGGAGATAAAAAATTTTTAATTAGACTAAGGATTGAGTGGGGGCTCATTTGAAAGGTCTTTTGATAACAAATACAATTCTCAAATTTCAAGTTGTTACGACATCCCCATTCAAAATGGCGGACGCTTAAATACCAAAATTTCATGCACTTAGCGTTATCCAGGATCAACTGCGTGGAAGAGGCATGAATCTAATCCCTTGGGTAAGTATGATTGTGCGTGTGATTTTGTGTGTGTGCATGTGGGTGGGTGCGCGTATGCGCGAGCATGTGTGTCACGGCAGAGATGAAGATCCTGCGGTTCGTCGTTCCCGCAGTATTTTATGACTCCAAACCCTCTCTGCTGTGTGTATGTGTGCGTGCGTGCGTGCGTGTGTGTGTCTGCGTGCGTGCGTGTGTGTGTCTGCGTGCGTGCGTGCGTGTGTTTTCAGATTAGGTCAGATTAGGTTGCACCAGACGATTGAAAAGTGCCATCTCCTCTCTTTAATAGTTTAAAACCTTTTGCTTTGTGTTTTAATGTATTAAAGTAAATGCTGAAAGTGGCTGCCATTTACTTTCTGACAATATGCCAATCTCTGATAGAATGCAGAAATAGCTCTACGATTCGTATCAAAAGGTATCAAAAGTATCACCATTTCATTCCTCATTCGCTGTATCAATTCGTGGATGCTTTCAGGGTTTGTTCTGTGAACCTTACTCTTCAGGTATCTCCAAAGATAATAATCAAGGGCAGTTAGGTCTGGTGACCGAGGTGGCCAATCCTCTCCTCCCTTATTTTTGTTCTTTCTTTCTATCCATCGTAGCGTAAAAGTCTCATTTAAAATACGACGTACACCAAAATGAGCAGGAGCTTCATTATGCTGGAACCATATTTCTTTGAAATTATTTGGAAAAGTATTTTGTATGGCTGGAATTATTTAATCTACAAGTAGTCTTTCATATCTTTGAGCGATCAGATTTTCTTCAAAAAAAACGGCCCTATTAAATAGCCATCTATTATTCTGCGTTATATATTTATTTTTTGTGGCTGTTGTGTGTGAGTTTCCCGTACTCAATATGGATTTTCATCTGACCAGAAACGAAAATTTTGATTATTAACTTTTTCCGTTAAGGTGAAAATTGCCTTGTCTGTAAAAACAATTTGATAAGGGAAGATGGGCCGGTTATCTTTTAGTATCATCATTCTTTCACAAAAACAAACACGACGCTCTTTATCTCCGTTTTGCAATTCTTAAACATATTGCAATTTATATGGGTGGAAATTATTTTTATTTAAAATGTTCAAAACTGACATGCGAGCAATATCGCGAGTTTAAGCGACTCTTCAAACATTAGAATGGGGATTTTCAATAAATGTCTGCAGAACATCAAGTTGTTTTTCTTCGTTAGTTGCAGACGATGACCTTCCTGACTTAGAGCAATTTTTTACGCTACCAGTTGCTTTAAAACGTTCTATTGTTTTTAACACAGTGGACTTATTAATTCGATGGTTTGGATACGTGTAATTAAATAATCGAACGACAGCAAAATACAATCGTTCGTTATCACTCCATCCACGCATCATGAGGATAGTAATTTTTTCACGTTCCGATAATTTGCCAGCTATTTTTAAAACGTTTAACTTTTAATTTATTAATCGTAAGTTGTATTTAGACGGTAACGGTTATTTCTGTTTGCTTAAAACTAAAGTTAAAAGATCACAATTAATGAAAACATATGTAAGCACGCACACATACGTGTACACAGTAGGCGATACACGCGGCAACCGGATTGTTCTGCCATACAGAACATGGAGAGCCCTATTCGAAAAGATATCGAGCATGGATATCGAGCGGTTTGCCGGTCAATCAAAATTTTACTATTAATGATTCACGACCTTAACGTGTAACTCGTTAAAATGCGTGATGAAAGTATTGTTAAATTATCTTTATTCGATGCATGTATTTACCTCAAGCCTGCAACTATGCTATTCATATTCGAGCTTGAACATTGCATCAAGCACGTATATTATACGCTACATCAAAGTACAAATACCGTTACTGAGAAATTTAGATATTTTGTAAATTTTTTGCTTCAGAACTGTGTCATGAACAAACAAGATGCGACATAATTATTGCACAAATCTTACGAAAAGAATTCGCAGATCGAGTGTGAACTTACGCTATTGATACTATTATATACGATGTATTGCATACTGAGTAAAATGATTGCAACGCTTTTAATACTATTGTACACAATGTGTTATATACTAAATAAAAAGAATATATTTTAAAACAAATAAATATATTTTTTGTCTCTAATCCTTTCCCAAATAAGTTACAATACATAGAATAAGAGAAGTCGTGCACAGTGCAGGTTAGAACATGTTTAGACATGTCTCATATGTGCGATGTACGCACGTAAGTATACATATATAGGATGTCCCAGAAAACTCGGATCTCCTTTTAAGAGCAAATTTCTTGAAACATTCTAAGAAAAAAATCTTAATACAAAAATGTCGAGAGTACAATAGTTTTTAAATTATTCGCGATTAATGTTTACGAATTACAGAGCTAACATTTCGCGCGCTCATGCATGGTGATATGATAAGGTACCACAAGGATACATCTTGACATTGGTTGTCATATAAATACGCAGTGACATTTATATTAAGAAATTATTACTGTTAACATATTTGTACATTACATATGCATAATTAACGTTTTTAACAAAATTTCAATTTAATAACTGTTGTGCGCCTGAATGCACGATCGGACCTAAGTCCGATTGACGCCGGAAAGGGAGATAAGAGCCGGTGAGAAGACTTACTAAAAGAAGAGTCCGCTTAGAACAAAGGCGTTTATTTTAGCACTATCCGTTATCACTCACAAACGTAAGCTCGTGATACAACATTTAGGTCTTGAACGGGCGAGAGTGTACGCTTGTAGGTGTGACTGAAGTGTCGATGTTGGTCTTTCGTACGGGTGGTTCTTGAGGTGGTTGACTGCTTCTTGTGTATTGCTTACGGATTGATGCGTAACGAGTAGATACGTAAAAATTACTCCGCTGCTTCATTGTCGGGAGGTCTCTTTATACTAAAGTGATTGTGTTAAGCCGCTGCTTGGCGCAATTACTTCCGCTTGGTCAGCGCGTTTGCAGCACGTTTTCAGTCGTTACCCGTTGAGTTTTTGGGATATCGGGTTTTGAACTTTGCCTTGTGTTACGAAGGTGCTAACTAAATGGTTTTACTTCCGGGACATGGTAACTAATTCTTGTTGCTATGCACCGTGTTATGGCTAAGCTATAACATAACAAAATATTTTGATAGCCGTTGGATCAACTGATAAAATAAATTACTATGTTTATATTAGGTGCGCAATTAAGTTCTCACTGTTTTTTTTATGAAAATGCAACTTTATTGTGAAAAAATGGTTACAAATTAATCATTCAAAGTATTGCCCATCGCTAGCTACAACTTTTGCCCATCTTTCCGGCAGAGCTCGAATACCGTTACAATAAAAGTGTTCGTCTTTTAAGGCTATCCATGAATCAAGCCATTTTTTGATGTCTATATGAGCGGAATTATTGATCAACGAGATCATGTGCCATCGAATGGAACAAGTAATAATCAAACGGCGCAATATCTGGGGAATATGGCGGGTGGGGTAGGACTTCCTATTTGAGCGATTCCACATAGATTTCAACGGGTTTGGCAACATGAAGCCGAGCGTTGTCATGCAGTAGAATCACTTTGTCGTGCCTCTGCTCGTATTGTGGCCGTTTTTCGCACAGTGCTCGGCTCAGTCGCATCAATTGAAGTCGATACCGTTCCCCAGTGATGGTTTCGTTCGGTTTCAACAGCTCATAATAAATAACACCGACCTGGTCCCACCAAATACACAGCATAACTTTTGCAGCGTGAATATTCGGCCGAGCCGACGACGTAGAAGCATAACCGGGCAGTCCCCATGACTTTCTTTTCCTCGGGTTGCTGTAATGAATCCATTTTTCATCATCCATCACACTGCGATGAAGAAAACCCTTCCTTTTTTGCCGCTGAAGCAGTTGTTTACAGGTGAAAAAACGACGCTCAACGTCCATTAGCTTCAAATCATAAGAAACCCAAATTCCTTGCTTTTGAATCATTTCCAACGCATTCAATCGCTTGAAAATGGCTTGGCGGGTAACTCCTAATGCTGAAGCAAGCTGTTCTTGCATTTGGCACGGATCCTCATCGAGCAATACCTTCAATTCAGGGTCTTCGAATGTTTTTGGCCTTCCTTCACGCAGATAATGGTCAACATCAAAATCACCGTCTTTGAAGCAACGGAATCAATCGCAGCACGTTGTTTTACCTAGAGCAGTATCTCCGTAAACTTTTTGGAACTCTCGATGCGCTCTTTAACCGCCGTTTTCTTTGAATGAAATAAGAAAATTAACACTTCCCGCAAATGACGATTATTTGGCACAAAATCAGACATTTTCATACAATCAGTATATGACGCCAAAACAAAATCACTAACGTGTTAACACGGTTTGTTTATTATATGTTTAAGCTTAGTTCGCGCGCGCGCGCGCACACACACACACACACGCGCGCGCGCACGCACGCACGCACGCACACACGCACGCACGCACGCACACACGCACGCACGCACGCACGCACGCACCGCACACGCACACACACACACACACACATACATACATACATATACATATATACAGGGTAATTCAAAATAACATATTATTCCCGAAGCTGGTATATTCGTAATCGAATTCTGAGACGATTTTTCTTTTGCAAAAATTTGTCCGGAGCTTAGTTTTCAAGTTACAAGAAGAATTAGTTAGCATATAACGGGTCAGATACGATTGATAGACAGGGGCGGCACTGTTACACGCGTGTGTTTCCGTGAGGCGTCTTCTGCGCTCAAATGACTGACAAAAGTACACGGACAGCACATTCCTATTTAAACTTTCTCTCTCTCTCTCTCTCTTTCTGTTATTTGAATTATGGTACATTTAGCTTTGTCAAATTTCGATCTCTGTCATCCGGCCATCAAATATTGGGATGACCGTGATATCTTCAAATAAGTTTACATTATTATAATGAATGTACGCCCGCAAATAATAAAATTTAATGCAAATGAGATTACTTCAATATCATTTGCAAGTTAAAAATAACACTTTTAAAATGCATAAAAAGGGAAAGGAGGAGAGAGAGAGAGAGAGAGAGAGAGAGAGAGAGAGAGAGAGAGAGAGTGTCGGGGATGGCCTTCGAACAAGTTTAAGCACATTTACTCACGCACACGGCAATCAGCTTATTGTTTCCATGAAGCGATAGTTCAATTTGAATTTCTCTTTTATTCAGATCTATCCTTCGAAGTTGTTTTACATTTCATCACATTTACACTGCTTACTCTGCACTTGATCGATAAACGCGGAACTACGCGACGAAACGATCGATCGACTTTATTAACCTTTAAACATGAAAGTGGGTCTGAGAGACCCCATATAAAGTTTTGAACGCTTGCTATGTGAAAACGGAATGAGATAAGAGGTTTGGAACAAGACGTAAAAAAAATTTTAAATGTTTTCTTTTGATTGATATGGTTGATCAACTTTTTTGGTCAACTAAAATTCAAACGGCACGGCAGCAAAGTTTTGTTAGGGTCAATGCGACCCATATAGTGTGTAAGTGAAACTTATTTTGTGAGTATTTTACATAAAAAGGCTGGACAAAATACGTTCAAACAAATTGGTTTGCGGATGTTACTAGCATATATTCTGTCTAAAGGAATAATATAAAATGCTGTAGAAAAGGGAGTTTTTCCGAAATATATCATGAAACACATCAATTTTCAATTTTAGACACGATTTAATAAAAAATACCTCATATTCGCTTTGTTACATAAATAAATTTTTTAAAAGAAATGACAATGATATAATTTTTTTTTGAAAGTATGAATCTTTAGCTTTAAAACGCCATATTGTAAAGTTCTTCAAAGTTTTTTGTTGCAAAGATATGATTTTTTGAAGTAAAAGTGGATTTTTGACCAATTTCTCATTTTTGCTTAATGGTTTTGCTTTTATAACTTCACAATAAATTATTTTTCGGCAATGCCGATTGTGCAGTCACACTGCTGAGATTTTGAACTTTTGTTTTAAAAAAAATCGTAGAAAAATATTGATTGTAATCAAAGTTATAGCTTCTCAAAGTTGAAAAAGTCTCCCAGACCCAAAAATGTGTTTCCATATTTTACAGGATTGGTGTGTTTAAGAATTAATTACTATTAATCACTACTCTGATCACTACAATCATTTGATGCGTTAAAACTATTCAAAGAAACACGTGTTTACGTTACAATTACACAACATGTGTTCATTCGACGATATCAAGCCGTCAACTGGATGTTATTGTTTATGTCGTTATAAGAGTGTCAAACGATTGGTTAAAACCATAAGTCAAAACGCGGCAATTCAAAATGAAAATATTGATTAATACGATTTACATTAATACAATTTCTTAGAAAAATGTTGCAAATGCATGTTTATCATTATTTGTTAAAAATTGTATGATCCATAAGTGACTTTATCAAGATAATCATTTTGAACATTTACTATGAAGAAACCTCAAGGAATAATTCTTGAAATCTCCTTGCAGCAACGGTTAATCTGCTCTTTTCAGGACAACCAAATATTTTATTTCGAGAAATATTTTCACAATTTTGGCAAATAGTAAAAAATAAAAAATAATATTTAGAAGAAATTGATTTTAATAAAACCATTTCTTGAATATTTTAAATAAATAATAATTATCTTGATAAAGTCACTTTTGCATCATACAATTTTTAACAAGTAATGATAAACATGCATTTGCAATATTTTTCTAATAAATTGATGTAAATCGTATTAATCAATATTTTTATTTTGTATTGCCGCGTTTTGACTTATGGCTTTAAAAAATAGTTTGATAACGTTTTTCATTGGAAAAACTAGTGCGCACGGAGTGCGCACTCGTCGCTGACAATTGGCGCACCTTCTTTGCGCGCATTGAAACGTTCAATCGCCAGCGGTAAGTGCGCACTCAGTGCGCAATAGTTTTCCCAATGAAAAACGCTATGACACTCTTATAACGACATAACCAGTAACATCCAGTCAACTGCTTGATATCGTCGAGTGAACGTGTTGTGTGATCGTAACGTAAACACGTGTTTCTTCGAGTAATTGTAACACATCGAATGATTGTTGTGATTAGAGTAATGATTAATAATAATTAATAAAGTTGATCGATCGGTTTTTTGCGTAGTTTCGCGTTTATCGATCAAGTGCAGAGTAAATAGTGTAAATGTGGTAAAATGTGAAACAACTTCGAGGGATAGATCTGAATAAAGGACAAATTTAAACTGTCGCTTCGTGGAAACAATAAGCTGATTGCCGTGTGCGCGAGTAAACGTGCTTAAACTTGTTTGAAGGCCCCTTCCCCCGTCTCTTTCTCTCTCTCACTCTCACACTCTCTCTCTTCCTCCGCCCTTTGTCACACCAACGCTCCTCACCTTTAGCCTCTCTTGATCTTGCAATCCCCTTCTGCAGGACTTCCTCATACCAAAATTTCTTGCGCTCATTCGCTTTCACCCTGTGGAACGTCCTCCCTCCTATGAGAAAAGCCACCTCCATCATTTTTTTTTTTTTTTTTGATAACGGAGAGGAAATGCGTTACCGTATACCCCAGTCCCCGGGGGAGGCCTGGTGGTTATGTGGGGCTCTTCCCCGCTCACGACGTGTCGGTGGGGACATACCCACTAAAACCTCTCCGGGTGTCCTGCCCTGGTCCGTGACTGGGGGGCTCCGGGAACGCGTGCAGCATACTTCCGGAACCCCCCGGACCCAGTTGGCCTAGGCCGATTCGACATGCCGGGTGCACCCTAACGTGGGCGCACCCGGCAGGGCTTGTGGGCCTGATCTGCCCTAGGTCGGGGGAGGGGGACACTAACCCGCCCCCCCGCCCCTTCCCCTGATGGTTTTTGGGGGTAAAGCCTGGGATATCCAGCCCCCGTCGTAGCCCCGGGCCTCTTCGCGCGCCGCGCTGACGCCGGCGCGGTCCTCCTAACTATCCTGGGGGCGGAGAGGGAGAAACTTCTCTCTCCCCCCTCCGCGGCGAGGCAGAGGGGGGTACGGCTCCGCGTTACATCGCAGAGTCGTTCCCCCCGGACCGTCAGGTCGGATCTGCCTCGCCGGGTTCACCATTATTGCGAGGGGCTCCCCTCCTCCCACGACTGCGCGTCCCGAAGGCGGGGCCGGCATCCGCTAGGGAGGAGGGTCGCCCCCTCTCTGTGTTAGTGCCGTCGCTCCCATCCTTCTCCCTAAATGTGGGAAGGGAGGGAGCGACGGCAGCTGATCGCCCGCACCCCCGCCGCCTTTTGGCAGACGGGCCACTACGGCCCGAAGGGCGGGGGGCGGGCCTTCTTCGGGGCGGCCAGGGGGGGGAGCCAAGGTGGGTCATGGCCTCCATCCCGGCCGCCCCTGTCGTCGTTGTTGTCGCCGGGGAGCATGCGTTCCCCCGGCCTCCTCTCCCTAATGGTTTCGGCCTCCTCCTTCTGCCGCATTACTTGCTCGCAGAAGGAGGAGACCGCGACCCAAACGCTCTCCCTGCGGACAATCTGGCTGATGATGGCCCGCAGGGAGAGGTCGTCACCAATTTCTCTTCTCAGGACTCCGCGCAGCTGGACAGTGTTCCAGCGTGTGCTGCGCGGAATCCTGGTCGGCCTCACAGTGGTGGCACTGCGGCGTCGGCTCCTTCCTTATCCTGCACAGGTACTCACCGAAGCAGCCATGCCCGGTGAGCACCTGTGTCGTCCGGTAGGACAAGCCGCCCCAAGGGCGGCCCACCCATTCGTCCAAGTGGGGTAGGACGGCCTCCAAGATCCGGGATCCTGCCGCCGACGGGTCATTGGCATGACTCTCTCGCCAAGAACTTATGGCCCGCCGGCGAGCCCTCTCTCGCAATAGCGCGGTGACCCTGGGGGTAACCACTCCCCCCTGCAGGCGGACGGCCTTCGCCCTGGCATATGACCATGCCAGGGCGTCGGCCGTAAATTCCGCCGGGGGGAGCCATGCCAGTATTAAGATCGCCGCGCTAGGGGCGGTGCGATAGGCGCGCACGATCCTCCGCGCCAACCGCCGCTGCACGGCGTGCAGCACGTCTCTTATGCGGCGGCTGGCCAGCGCCTCGCGAAACCAGACCGGAGCACCGTACAGGGTCCCGGCCATGGCCGCGTAGGCGTATGTGCGCCTTGCACCTAAGTATTCTTCAAGCCAGTCAACTTTTAATTATAACAGTTTTTTCTATCTCTTATAGTTTCGACGATATAAGCTCTAAACGAAGAAAACCGATTTTTTTCAAGGGTTGTTTTACCCCTTAAAAGTGAGATTGGACATGTATAAAAAAATATGTTTCCTTTATTTTTATCTGTACAACATATTAAAAATCGGAGGAGGACACCTCTGTCCCTTTACTTGTTAGATTAATTTTTACACTCTAATTTTGTGCTCGTCCTTGAACATTTTATTAAAAATTTTTTTTACAAAGATAAGGGTAAATATGTACAAAAGAAGAGCAACTTTCAACCGTCCTCCTGCCCAATCGCTGGACCAGTTTGTCAAAATGCTCGACAAAGGCCCAGCGACCGTCCAATAGCAACCCCAGGTATTTGAGGGTTGTCCCCACTCGGATTTGGGTGTTGTCCACCCGGACGAAGGCCTCGGGCGGTACGCCGAAGAAGCCATCGTGCAAGAAGATGGCTTCCGTCTTCTCCGGGGCTACCCGCAGGCCCAGGCTCTTTATGGAGCCGACGACGCAGGTCACGGCCCAGTTGCCCATTGCAACTGCTTTTCCCCAGGAGGCTCCCCTGGCTACCACGAACGTGTCGTCCGCGTAACCAACGACATGGCAGCCAGGGGGGAGGGCCACACGGAGCACTTTGTCGTATGCGGCGTTCCATAGCAGGGGGCCCAGCACGGACCCCTGCGGAACACCGCACGACATGTCTCTCCGCTGCTGGAGTCCGGTTTTATCCCGGAACTCTAGCACCCTAACCCGGAAGTAGTCCCGAACAATGGCGACGAGGTAGGGCGGCAAGCGAAAGTGTTCGCTAAGCGCCGCCAAAACCACGCCCCATGGGATGCTACTAAAGGCATTGGCGATATCCAAGGATATCGCCAACGCCACCTTCCCGTCTCCCGTGATGGATTCCGAGAGGGATCGGACTTGTCTGATTCCATCGACTGTCGATCTCGTCTCTCGAAACCCGTATTGTGCGGGGGACAATTCGGGACCGTACCGGGACATATGCCGGATGATGCGGTTGGCAATGATTCGCTCAAAGATCTTGCCCACATCATCCAGCATACAATGGGGCCTGTATGCGGAGGGACTCTCCGCTGGCTTGTCCTCCTTTTTGAGGAGGACAAGCCGGGCCCTCTTCCACCTCCTGGGGAAAGTTCCTTCACGGAGGCACTTCGTGTACGTGACACGAAGTGCCTCCCCGATAATCGAAGACGCCCGGGCCCAGACCTTGGCGTATATTTCGTTCGGCCCGGGCGCCTTCGTCCTCCTTCTGTTGATGCGGGCAAAGGCCGCGACCATCTCGTGTCTGGACACCGCCAGCTCCTCGGTCCATCCCGGGGGAGGGCCGGTCTTCTCCGGTATGTCCCTCCCCCTGGTGGGAAACAGCGTGTTCACCACCGTTCCGAGGAACTGGGGGTCCAGCGTCTCCGAGACTGGAGGCGCCCATGGGCGGAGCCGCTTTGTCACTATTTTGTACGGCCTCCCCCATGGGTCACGATCCAGCTCGGAGAGTAGCTCCTCCTAGGCCGCGGCCTTTGCCCGCGCTATGGCGGTCCTCAGGGCCTTCCTGGCTTCCCTGAGGACTGCCGTGGCGTTATCCAACGCGTCCCCCATGCCCCGCCGCTTGGCGCGTGTGTGCACCCGCCTGGCGGCCACGGTAGCCCGCCTCAGTTCGGCGAGCTCCGCGGACCACCAGTAGGTAGCGCGGCGCGCCATCGGTCTGCTGCGGGGCATGGAGGCGTCGCAGGCGCGCGACATTGTCGCGCAGAGCCGCTCCACCTCCTCCTCGGCTCCGAGGTCAGCTCCTCCCTCCGGCCAAGTGGTGGCAAGGAGACTGACCTCGCGGGCTTCGGGGTCGAGTTTCTTCAGGACCCATAGATTCCTGTCCCGGGTGCGGCGGCGTTGCTCTCGCACCTCCGTAGGGGGGGGAGACCAGCTCCATGGAGATGAGTCTATGATCCGACGTCTCTCCGAGGGAGCCGGTTTCCACTGTCCATCCTTGGACCCTGTTAAGGGCCCCGGGGGAGGCCCACGTCACATCGACAATGGACTCTCCCCCGCCCCCCACGTAGGTGCTGACCCGGCCCCGGTTCAAAAGGACCAGGCCGAACCCCGCCGCAAAATCCAGAGCGAGGCAGCCCCTGACGTCTGTGCGGGGAGAGCCCCAAGCCACAGCGTGGGCATTGAGGTCTTCCCCCACAACGACGGGCCTTGGAGAGTGGCTGAGTATGTCGCTCTCCATGCCATCTAAGGCCGCCTCATACTCCCCCTGGTTAGGCTTGGGGGGAGATAACAACCCAGGACGCCGGGGTCCATACTCGACCATGACGAAGCCCTCGCCAGCCGATAAAGGAATCATCGGCGGAGCGCGCGGCACATAGTGGCTGACCATCGCCACTTTCCCCGAGGGGTCCCCAATCCAGTTGGGGTTGTCCTCGGGGATCCTATACGGATCGGCGATGATGGCCAGCCCGCCACCTGCCTCCGCCAGGCACTGCACAAGCATATCTTGTGCAGCCTTGGCGTGGTTCAGGTTGGCCTGGAGGAACCTACGAGGCATTATTGGGTTGCTCTCGAGGCTCCTCCACCTCCCTCATCTCTACGCATCTAGGTGCGTCCTCTTTGTCGTTTGTTCTCCTCTCCCTTTGCGGGAGAGGAGCCTCTGCCTCGGGGAGGGGGGCGCAGCCTGGGGCAAGGTCGACGTTGCTGTCGACCCCGCCTCTCGGCGGCCCCCCAGCGCTCAGGGGTGCCCTTAGAGCCTTATTGGCAAGGCACCCTTTTGCGCCAATACGATGTTCGGCGGGCTTGTCGGCGTCTTTACAAACCGGGCAGCCCGCCTTCTCCTTGCAGGCATTGGCCGGATCTATCGATCCGGCTGCTGCATTTGGCCTGGACGTGGCCCGTGGCCAGGCACCTATGGCACTTCAGCCCCCGCGAAGGGAGCAGTGCCGCACGGCAGCTCGACCAGCCCACCCTTATTCGGGGGGCGGCCAAGACTGCTTTGCCCGCCTTTGCGGGGCAGCGCACCCAGCAGGTGCCCAGCCCGTTGGGAGCAATGTGGATCTCCCCCACTTTGAGATCATGGGGGGAGCATCCTCCGATGGCTCCCAGGACCTCGGCCACCTCACTGGAGGTGACTGAGTCGTCCAGGCCGGTCATGCATAGCTCGACCGTCTTGCACGGTCGAGTTACCTTGACGTCGTCACGTTCGCTTAGGGCCGGGTCAGCGCAGGTAACCGTTACAGCCGCCGTAGTCGGCGGCCTAACCTTAGTCACCTTTGCCGGACCCTGGGAGCTGACTTCGCCCGGGGTTTGCCCCCCGGCTCCTGCTTGGCCTCCCCTACGCCCACTCCTCTTCCTCTTCTTCTTTCCCGAGGAAGAAGAAGTTTGCTGAGGGGGGTTTCTCAGGGGGGGGGAGACCCTTAATGGCCTACTGGCAGGGGCGTTCGCCTTTGCCGCCTCGTCAGTGGCTTTGGCGGCCTTCCTTTTGGTCTTTTTTGAGACCACTTCCGTCCATAATTGCAGTATGGAGGGGGAGGTGGTCTCCCGGTAGCGGGTTTAGCCGCCACAGTGGCTGCTTTACCCGCTCCATTCCCTGCAACTGACCCTCCGTTATCTCTTACGCTACACGCACAACTCAGGTTTATTTTTGTTTTTGATCCCCCATATAAAGTCTATAGTTTCAGCATTATTATTATCATTATGTTTGCTATTTATTTAGAATTCTTTTGTTTCTCTGCTTCTCGAATGTAATTTATAAAAATTTCTATTTCGCGTTTTTATTTTTATTTATTTTATTTTTATTTTTATTCTTATTTTCATTTGGTCTATTTCTTCTTTATTGTAATTTCTATTACTTTTTCTCTATTAATATCTGTATTCTTATTACTATTATTGTCAGTATCACTGTTTGTTAACTCTGTTTCTTGATTTTTGTATATTTATGTCATTTGATTCTTGTCACTGAAATATTCTTGTCGTCTTAAATTCTTAGAGGGCTACGGCCTTAGAATTTCAATAAACGCTTAATCAATTAATCAATCAATCTCTCTCTCTCTTTGCTTCCCTTCTTGTGCATTTTAAAAGTGCTATTTTTAACTTGCAAATGACATTGAAGTAATCTCTTTTGCATTAAATTTTATTATTCGAGGGCGTTCATTTATTATAATAATGTCAACTTACTTGAAGATTTCACGGTCATCCCGATATTTGACAGTCGGACGACAGATATCAAAATTTAACAAGTTAAATGTAGCATAATTAAAGTGACAGAGAGAGAGAGAGAGAGAGAGAGAAAGGGAAAGAGAGAGAGAGAGAGAGAAAGTTTAAATAGGAATGTGCTGTCCATGTACTTTTGTCAGTCATGAGCGCAAGAGGCGCCTCACAGAAACACCCACGTGTAACAGTGAGTCGCGCCGCCCCTGTCTATCATTCATATCCGACTCGTCGTACGGTAACTAATTCTTCTTGTAACTTGAAAACTAAGCTCCGGACAAATTTTTGCAAAAGGAAAAATCGTTTTAGAATTTGATTACAAATGTACTAGTTTTGGGACCATTATGTTTTGAATCACCCTGTGTGTGTATATATAGAGTGTAACAAAACAAAGGGACCTGGAGTATACCATGAGTTAGAGGACACGAATCGAAGTCAAAAAGTCCTAAGTCATTTTTTGATCTGAGCCTTCTGTTCCATGCTATATGATGTTAAAGTTAGTGAATAAGCGCCCGTCTATAGAAAGAAAGCAGTGACGGACAATAGACGGGTGGAGCGGAGCTGACAACTACGCGGTGGGAGAACAACGATGAGCAGCGAAACGGTTCTAATCAAACACACACACACACGCACACGCACACGCACGCGCGCGCGCACACACACACACACTCTCTCTCTCTCTCTCTCTCTTTTTCTCTCTCTTTTTCCCTCTCTCCTCCTCTCTCCACCTTGTTTAAAAAGAACCTTAAAGATCCTAAGGTGCATAACTAAAATAAACGTTTTGGTGTTACTGTAATTTATCAATTCAACGTGAATTAATAATTTATTTCCTCAGAATTATAATAAATGTTCGAAGTGTGCTCCTCTTACTTCGATACACGTTCTTGCTTTTTTCTGTACATTTTGCGTAGCTCTTCAAACT
Organism: Solenopsis invicta; assembly: GCF_016802725.1. Classification (NCBI taxonomy): domain Eukaryota; kingdom Metazoa; phylum Arthropoda; class Insecta; order Hymenoptera; family Formicidae; genus Solenopsis; species Solenopsis invicta. The sequence continues at coordinate 23,556,466 of NC_052665.1, forward strand.
TAAACATTACTAATTCCCTCAATAGTGCAGAATACTAATTTGGTTATCCCGTCAACTGTCTCGATGTTGGTGTGTATAAATATTTTACTTTTATTGCTCCCTAAAGAAAAAATTTACACGGATTGTAATCCGGAGATCGAGCAGGCCACGGAGTTATCGAGTTATTTATTATAATTATAAGGAATTAAATAATTAATTCACGTTGAATTGATAAATTAAAATAACACCGAAACGTTTATTTTAGTCATGCACCTTAGGATTTTTAAAGTTTTTTTTAAACAAGGTAAAGAGAAGGAGAGAGAGAGAGAAAGAGTGTATGTGTGTATGTGTTTTTTATTACAGCTGTTTTGCTGCTCATCGTTGTTCTCCCGCCGCGTAGTTTGTCAGCTCCACTCCGCCCGTCTATTGTCCGTCTGCTTTCTTTCTATAAACGCGCGCTCATTCGCTAACTTTAACATAATACAGCATGGAACAGAAGGCTTAAATCAAAAAATGACTCAGGACTTTTCGACTTGAATTCGTGTCCTCTAACTCGTGATATACGACTCCAAGTCGCTTTGTTTTGTTACACCCTGAATATATATATATATATATATATATATATATATATATATATATATTGTTCAGAACCAAATGTATTCAATCGCAAATTTTATTATATATATTGTATTTTAGCATATCGCATAAATTTTCAAAACTTATAACTGTTTGATTGAAAATTATAATTCTGTTCCTTGCAATAATTATTAAGGCAATATTGACACTGATACTTGTAAATATCTTTGAAGTTGTCTTTCATCTCTATTTGTCTCCCGTCACGCTCAAATCCGAGAATTCTGTTATTCTTTTCACGAGCATCTCTGCCCGTTAATTTGCTCATCTCCGAAGCAAACAAGTTTCGCGCCAAGGCGCGCGCAAAGGAGAGTCAACGAACATCGATATTTTCCAAACACCGAATTGAACGGTACGCGCTCGTTCGTTCAAATTGGTAACTCCCATCAGGAGGGCCGCTTGGCCAATAATCTTCATTTCGGGAACAATTCGCTCCTCCCGACTCTCCTTCGCGGAGCACCGTTTTTCCGGGGTTCGTGCTATCGTTCGAGAGCCCGATGCCTCAGAAGCGAGAGAAACGTGATCGATCCAAATTCCCTTTTGCAAAGGTGACCGCGCGAACGGAATCAGACTTCTCTATATAGATACCGAACTTTGTAGTGCTCTCAATCCGATTTATCAGTGACAGTAGAAACTTTGTGACCAGTGACAATAAACACTTGGTGAGAACCGACAAAACTGTACATTTAGTGCATCCTTGATCACATCCTGTCGTCCGTTCCTGCTCTCGAGCGCCCCACCTCTCGGTTATCTCCTGTTCGCGTATGTCGTCGTCGCTCTCTCGTGCTCTCTCTTTCCTCGTCGTTCGCGGTATTGCTGTCTTTCGCGCTCTCAACGCTCGCTAGCAGTATCGCGCGAATTCAAAATTCACAGCTCCCGCGTTCTTTCTCTGAGAAAAACCGGCTTCCAGTGCTCGTTCGTCAAATCTTCAATCACCGAAACCGAGATCACTGAACATATATACGTATATACAGTAACGTATTTTTCTTACGCCGGAGAGCAACGGCGAAATACGCAATCAAACAAGCTGAGATAATACGCGTAACACGCGCGAGAGCAACGGAAGTACCGAAAGCTACGTTTACACCAAATCGCGAAATTGGGCGCCGGACGCGATTATACCGGTCGCCTCGCCAGGTTCACTCTTCAACGCTAAACGCTAATTCATACCACGTGATAGCTCGTCATATAAAAACGCGAAATCGTCGCTCGCTCGCGGCCAGCTAGTTCCTCTAATAGGTAGAAAGGCGGGGTAGCAAAGACAGGGACAAAGCGGCTCTCTTACGGGAGGAGACAGGTAGGCGAGAAATTAAGCGAAGTCAGGACGATGTAACAAACAGAATATAATATATTGCGAGGAATAACAGAAATGACATACAGCAAACGCAAAAAAAGGAAAACAAGAAAAACCAGCAGCGTTTGAAATAGCTAAACAGTAGACGGAAACACAGGCGGGATATAGAATTAATTTCACTTCTACAGCAATTGCGCTAAGAGCGAAGACTACGGTAGTTGTTTGCGCGCGGAACACGACAGCCAATCACGCGCATTCTGACCGGCGCGGCGAGAACACGATAGCCAAACTTTCGCTAGTATGCGCCAATTAATTCAAAATGATGCACAACAAAAGATACACGCTGACGACAACGCCGTCGTCGCTACCGAGCTACAAAATTATCCCGAAACGCACTATACGACAATGCACTGACATCTAGGGCGGCCGTGCGATCACGGCCCTGACACGACTCGCGCACGTGCGCAAGGGCTTTGCGGCTTCCCGGGAAACCGGTCGTCCGCAAGTTTCTACGGCGGGACAGCTAACGCACACGCGGCAACCAACAGTTGGTTGCCTCGACAAGGTCTCGTGCTTGAGGTGGAGAGCCAGCCAAACACGAAAAAAGTGCATTTATTTGCCACGCAGAGGACACACTCGCACACTACTCTAATGGCTCCACCTCAGAGCGCGAACCAATCGGCACAGGCAGCTCGTGGCCTTACATAGTTTTTAGAGGGTCACCTCGACGACGGCGCTCTCCTCCCTTGGTTCCGTAGACGTCTCAGCATTGATCGCCAGGCCGGGCACTGTTCCAACAACCACCGACGATAGCTTGGGCCGATATTTCTTGCTCGCTCACGCCTGACACATACGCAGGTCGCTGGGTCGCACGCAAAAGCGGCGAGAATCGCGCTCGATGCGCGATTAATGGGCGCTACTCCTCCTACGGGGTGCGCAATATCCTTGCGCCTAGCGGCGCGGTCTATCATCGGCCGCCCTTATTTAGCCGTGATGTCACGGTAGCGCAGTGTCGGGTCTCCGCAGGTGTCGTACGGTCCCTGTCGGCATCCGATATCCTCGTCTTTCTCGTCGTCCTTGCGGACGACAGCAGCTTTCCCTCGAGGCGACGTTCCTCCGTCGCTATTATTTTGGGCGGCCAACCGGGATCCGACGGCCTTTATCCAGGCCGCTCTAGCGTGTCCATCCTTATTGCCTCGCGCGAGCCTCTCCCAAGCGGCGCTCAGTCGTCGCCGCGTCTCGCCTTGTTCTCCTCGGCAATTTTTTGTGCACCGGCCCTGAACAATCGCCTTTTTTTTTTCTCACCGCTATCCGCATCCCTCGCCGCTGCTGCTCCTTCGGCGACGTTTGTCGAGGCGCCCGATTTTACATGAAATTAAGCCGCGAATGAACAAACGAAAATAATACGAAAGACCGGCTTCTTTCATGTAAACTCGGGCGCCTCCACAAACGTCAAAGGAGCAGCGACGACGAGGGATGTCAACAGCAACTGGACGAGGCGAGAGCGATTGTTCAGGGCCGAGGTACGGAAAACTGCCGACGGAGAGAAGGACGAGGCAAAACGCGGCAACAACTGCGTGCCGCGCGGGAGAGACTCGCGCAAGGCGCTAAGGATGAATAGACTAGAGCGGACAAACGGCCAGGATAAGAGACGTCGGATGCTGTTTGCCTGAAATGATAGCGATGAAGGAACGTCGCCTCGAGAAAAAGCTGCTGTTGTCCGCAAGGACAGCGAGAGCGGCAAGGAGATCGGATGCCGACGGGGACCGCACGACACCGGCGGAAACCCAACACTGCGCTGCCGTGACATCACGGGTAGATAAGAGCGGCCGCAGATAGGCCACGCCGCTAGGCGCAAGGATACCGCGCACCCTGTGGGAGGGGTAGCGCCCATCGATCGCGCATCGAGCACGATTTTCGCAGCTTTTGCGTGCGACCCGGCGACCTGCGTACGTGTCAGGCGTAAGCGAGCAAGCGATATTGGCCCAAGTTATAGCGTTCTATAACGTCTAGCGTTCAGTAGTTATCGGTAGCAGTACCAGGCCTGGCAATCCCTGTACGGACGTCAACGGAACCAGGGAGGAGATAGTTGTCGAAATGACTCTCTAAAAACTGTGTGAAGCCACAAGCTGCCCGTGCCGGCTGGCTCGTGCTCTGAGGTGGAGCCATTAGGTTAGTGTACGAGTGCGTCCTCCGCGTTACGATTGAATGCACCTTTTTCGTGTTTGGCTAGCTCTCCACCTCAAGCACGAGACCTTGTCGAGGCACCCAGCTGTTTGCTGCCGCGTGTGCATTAGCTGTCCCGCCGTAGAAACTCGCGGACGACCGGTTTCCTGGGAAGACGCAAAGCCCTCGCGCACGTGCACGAGTCGTGTTACGGCCGTGATCGCACGGCTGCCCTAAATGTCGGTGCGTTGTCGTATAGTGCGTTTCGGGATAATTTTGTAGTTCGGTTGCGACGACTGCGTTGTCGTTGGCGCAAATTTTTTACTATGCATCTTTTTTCTTTGAATTAATTGGTTTATCTTAGCAAAAGCTTGGCAATCGTGTTCTCGCCACACCGTTCAGAACGCGCGCGATTGACTGTCGTGTTCCGCGCGTGACCAGCCACCATAGTCTTCGTTTTGAACGCAATTGTTGCAGAAGTTAAATTAATTCTAGCCTTCCGCCTATGTTTCCGTAATACCGTTTATCTATTTCGGTTGCTTTTTTTGTCTCCCTTTTTTCGCGTTTGCTTAATTTTTGTTGTATGTCATTCCTGTCTTTCATCACAATATATTATATTCTGCTTTTTACATCGGCCTGAGTTTGCTTAATTTCTTGCCTACCCGTCTCCTCCCGTAAGAGAGCCGCTTCGTCCTTGTCTCCGCTAGCCCGCCCCTCTACCGGTTAGAGGATTTAGCTGGCCGCGTGCGAGCGACGATTTTGCGTTTTTATATGACGAGCTATCGCGTGGTGTGAATTAGCGTTTAGCGTTGAAGAGTGAACCCGGTGACACAACCGGTATAATCGCGTCTGGCGTCCAATTTCGCGATTTAGCTTGAATGGAACTATCGGTACTTTCGTCGCTTTCGCGCGTGTTTCGCGTATAATCTCGACTACCTTGTTTGACCCGTATTTCGCCGTTGCTCTCTGGCGTAAAGAGAATACGTGACAATATATATATATATATATATATATATATATATATATATATATATATATATATATATATTGTTAGATAATAAGTAACAAAAAACTGTACTTTGCGCGTCTCTAACGGATAACTAGGCGCAGGCGTGCGCAGCGACATCACCTTTGTGCGGTGTCTCTCTTGTTTTTTCCACGTGTTTTCTTTCTCTCTCTTCACTGCGTTCTGTGATCCAAATGCATGTGTTCACTGCGGCATTTATAAGTATATTCCTTTTGGTAATTATTGTATCGAATATAGTTTTGTATCACATCCTCATAATAAACCTCAAGCATAGTGTGGCTATATAGACATTCTTTTTCGTTGTGTCTGTATCGTATAATATAAGTTCAGATTCTCATCTCGTCTAAGAGGTTATAAGCCCAGGTTACGTGGCATAAAGGAAACATGATGTCTGATACACGATTCAACATTACAAAACTTAATAATACAAACTTCCAAGTCTGGAAGTGTAAAGTCGAGTTGCTACTAATTCAGGAAACTCTATGGCATACAATCGGTGAGGTTAGGCCGGCAGAGCCAAACGCGCAGTGGTTAAAGGCGGACAGGCAAGCAAGAGCTACGATCGGTTTGCTGATCCAGACGATCAATTAAGGCACATTAAGGACACGATTAGAAATAGGCACAAACAAGACTATCAACACACGTGGCACCGTAAACTAGGATATAGGGATCCAGAGGCGATAAAGGAGATGGAAGGAAAGAACCTAGTGATAGGACTGAAAGTAAAAGATTGTGGCATAAGAGGAATGTGTCAAACATGTATCAAAGGAAAAATGACAAGACAACCTTTTCCAAAAAAATCTCTCAACAAAACGAAAGAAATACTTGTTTTGGTGCACACAGACATCTGTGGTCCCATGCAGACAAAGACTCCTGGTAACAAGCGTTACGCTTTAACTCTAATTGATGAGCAAATACGCAGTTTTATATCTTATTGAACACAAATCAAAGGTAACAGAAAAAATTCAAGACTTCGTAAGAAATATGAAAACAAGATTTAATAAAGTGCCTAAAATCATCAAATCAGATCGAGGAAAAGAATATGTAAATTCAAGTCTAAGAAGCTTTCTACGGAAGGAGGGAGTCGAAATATAATATACGGTAGATTACGCACGGGAACAGAACGGAACAGCGGAAAGAAAAAACAGATATTTAATGGAGATGGCGAGATGTATGCTGATCGATGCCCGACTACCTAACAAATTTTGGGGAGAAGTATGCACTGCAAATTCTTTGCAAAATAGAGTTTATACTAAAGCAACGGGAACGACACCGTACAAAAGATGGTTCAAGAAAACGTCATCACTACAGCATATACACGCATTCGGAACAAAAGCATACGCACACACTCTTAAAGAATTTAGAAAAAAATTAGATGAGAAGGCAAAAAAATTCGTATTTATAGGATATGCAAAAGACGCCAAAGGATATCAGTTATTAGATATAAACAGTAACAAAGTCACAATAAGCCGAGACGTCAACTTTCCTAAAAAAGAGGATGACTCAGAAGAAATAATCACAAAATGAAGAAAGAACAAAAAATACAGCACAATGGAAAAGGAACAAGCGATCACAATAAAAAAATAGTAAAGGACAGTGAAAACGGGAAGCAACAAAAAGAAAAAGCATTGATTCAGGAGGAAAAGGATAATGAAGATCAACCAGAAAGATCACAGCGGCATAATAAAGGAGTTCCACCAAATAGATATTTAGCATACTATGCACAGGAAGAAAAAATATCAGAACCAGATACATACAAAGAGGCAATAGGATCATCCAAAAGTGCCAAATGGCTAAAAAGTATGAATGAAGAACTGACTCTCTTATAAAAGCTTATACTTAGACACTGGTGGATAAGCCGGTGGACAAAAATATTCTAGGCTGTAAATGGGTCTACAACACGAAAACGGATGCACAAAGACACGTTATAAAGTACAAGGCAAGACTGGTTGCGTAGGGTTACAGTCAAGAATACGGCGTGGACTACAAGGAAGTGTTTGCTCCAGTTGCGAAGCAGACTACATTCAGGACGCTGTTGGCAGTAGTAGGGAAGTAGCAATTAGAAGTTCAGCATGTTTACGTAAAAAATGCGTTTCTAAACGCAGTCCTGGAGGAAACGATTAACATGGCTCAACCAAGAGGTTTTGAAGTAGAGACTGAAAAGGATATGGTATGTAAACTAAATAAAAATATTTACGGTCTAAAATAAGCAGCCAAAGTGTGGAATAACAAATTAAATAATATTTTTATTAATGATCAGTTTAAGCAGAGCCAGGTAGATTCATGTCTGTATACAAAACAAGTAGGTAAAGATAAAGTTTATATATCGATTTATATAGATGACGTTGTCATAGCTAGTAATAACGTAAAGTGTATATCGGAAATGTATAAAAATTAAGTAACTATTTTGAATTAACAAATCTTGGCAGCATTAGTTATTACTTAGATATTGAGTAGATAAAAGCGGTCTTTATAACATAAACCAAACAGGTTATACTAAAAAATTATTGAAAACTCATAATATGGAAGATGCGGAAGGATCTAAAATCTATCACTTGACGTAAGATACGGAAAAAGAAAAGTCTAATAAAATAGAAAAAAAACAGTATCAAAAATTAATCGGAGCACTAATACATATAGTGACCAATCCTAGAGTAGATATAACTGTATCAATATTAAGTAGAAAAATGAGTTGTCCTACGGAGACTGATTGGTTAGAAGCGAAGAAAGTACTGCGTTGTTTATAAAATACTAAAAATATAAAGATAATACTAGGTTCAGTAATTAAGGAAGAAAAGGACGTTCTACTCGGGTACTCAGATGCTGATTGGGCTCAGGATGTCGAGGACAGGAAGTCCAACAACGGATACCTATTTAAGTTTAATGGCGGAACAGTAAGCTGTGCATGCAAAAAACAATCGTGCGTAGCGTTGTCCTCTACAGAGGCAGAATATGTTGCCCTCGCGGAAACATGTCAAGAGACAGTGTAGCTGCGAAAATTGTTAAAAGATTTCGGTGAAGAACAAGTACAGCCGAGTGTAATATTTGAAGATAACCAAAGTTGCATTAAATTAGTTAATAGAGACAAATATAGCAAGCAAACAAAACACGTTATAAAATACAACTATGTAAAAAATATAAGTGACACAGTTATTACTATATGTATTGTCCAACCAACACAATGATTGCAGACGTTTTAACTAACCCTTGAACGTATAAAGTTAGAGTTCTTAAGAAAAAAAGGTGGCTTAAAGAATATTGTTGTTGAGGAGGAGTGTTAGATAATAAGCAACAACAGACTGTACTTTGCGCGTTTTTAACAGATAACTTGGCGCAGGCGTGCGCGCGCAGCAACATTGCCTTTGTGCGGTGTCTCTCTTGTTTTCTTACGTGCTCTCTCTCTCTCTTGACTGCGCTCCAAATGCATGTGTTCATTGCGGCATTTATAAGTATAATCTTTTTGGTAATTATTGTATCGAATACAGTTTTGTATCACACACATCCTCATAATAAACCTCAAGCATAGTGTGGCTATATAGACATTCTTTTTCGTTGTGTCTGAATCGTATAATATAAGTACAGATTCTCATCTTGTCTAAGATATTATACACTACTCAAAAGAAAATAGGGAACACTTTCCAGACACCAAAAATTAGGCTATTTTCAAATGACTGTAACTCGGTGAAAAATCATCGTAGATAAAAAATAAAAAAAGCATTTTGAAGCTTGAAGATCCAACTTTAACGCTCTATCAGCAGATTTTCAAAATTCTTTTAACTTCCTTGTCTTATGCAGTAAAAAAGCACACCCTGTTTTGTTCCTTAAAATTTCGTATTTTTGACACTTTGCAGCTCGACCAACAAATTTTTTTCGAACAACTCAAGTAAAGCTTCATAAACTACAACATTTTGCCTACAAAATGCTTTTTTTAAAATTTCTCTACGATTTTTTTTGACCGAGTTACGCTACTTTGAAGCTAAACCTGCATTTTTTACAAATGATATCCGTACTCCGTGAAAAATCATCGTAGACAAAAAATCAAAAAACCATTTTAAAGCTCGAAGTTCCAGCTTCAACATGCTGTTAATGGTTTTCAAAAATTTTCTCAATTTCTTAGTACTATGCCCCAAAAAAGATACACTGTTTTTTCCTTAAAATAACGTATTTTTAACAGCCTGTAGCTCAATAAAAAAATTTTTCTCGACAAATCCAATGCAAGTGCCATAAAGTATGACATTTTCTCTACAAAATGCTTTTTTTAAAGTTTTCTCTACGATTTTTTTTGACCGAGTTACAAGACTTTGAAGATATACATTTTTTACAGTACATTTTTCCGAAAAATGACGTCTACCGCCGACATTAGCATTACCCAATGTGCACCACGTGGAGGTTGTCGGTCGGATTTTTGCACATCGTGTGTGTGTGTGTGTGAGTGTGTGTGTGTGTGTGTGTGTGTGTGTGTGTGTGTGTGTGTGTGTGTGTGTGTGTGTGTGTGTATGTATGTATCACAGCAGAGATAAGGAGTTCGTCACTTCTGCAGTATTTAATGACTCCAAACCCTCTCTGCTGTGTGTGTATGCGCTCGCGCGCATGAGAGTTCAATAGTGTGTATTTCCTCCTCTCTGATCAATTACTGCTTGCAAGCGTTCTCGCATATTTATACATCTTGCAATACGATCTTGCGGAATGTTGTGCCAAATTTCCGTTAAAATTTCTCCCAATTCTTCTAAATTTCGCGGCTGTTCCTCGCGACGCCTTAATCGTCGTTCCATTTCATCCCAAATGTGCTCGATTGGATTTAAGTCCGGGCTATTGGCGGGATGATTTAACAGTCTAATTGCGTGTCGTTGAAAAAAACGTCGCGTTATATTCGCCGTATGAGGTCGAGCGTTGTCCTGCATAAAAATAAAGTTCCGACAGGTTCGATTTAATAGCAAAACGTGTGGTCGTAGAATATCGTTGATATAACGAACACCCGTCATTGCCGGAGGTGGCAGGATCACTAGATCACTTCGTCTTGTAAGTGATATACACCCCCACACCATCACGGAACCGCCGTTGTAGGATCGTATTGGCATAACGCAACGTCGATCATAGCGTTCATTTCGTCGACGCCAAGTACGTATACGAGCATCATTGCCATAAAGGCAAAAACGTGATTCGTCGGAGAAATATACATTTCTCCAATCCCTAGCGGTCCAATTTATGTGATCGCGCGCAAATTGATAACGTACTTGGCGATGTACGAGTGTGAGTCTTGGTACTTGTGCACGAACACGAGAACGAAGACCGGCTTCTCTCAAACGGTTGCGAATTGTTTGTTCGCACACATGGCGCAAATGAATGTCATTACGAATGTTTCTTGCGGTAATTATTCGTCTTTCTAATGCATAACGAACAATGGCTCGATCTTGTCTATTTGTCGTTAATCGAGAACGACCACTACCTTCACGTCTCGTGTAATTTCCCGTGTCTTGATATCGTAACCAAGCTCTACTCACTACGGACACAGATGCACCAATATCTTGCGCCACATAACGCATACTAAAACCTTGTTGCAAAAGCGCAATTATGCGTGCAACTTCTACGGCCGATAAATGTCTACGCGGCATTTTGAAAATTCCGTGTCGCTTATCACACTGCGAGAATCGCCGGCGTACTAAACAAAATTTTATTGTATTGAGCATGCAATGTTTACATATGGTCATCTTTGTCTAAAAAGAGATTTTTTTAGACTAAGACGACTATATGTTTACAGTTCACAGGATTGGAGAAATGTATATTTCTCCGACGAATCATGTTTTTGCCTTTATGGCAATGATGCTCGTATACGTACTTGGCATCGACGAAATGAACGCTATGATCGACGTTGCGTTATGCCAATACGATCCTACAACGGCGGTTCCGTGATGGTGTGGGGGTGTATATCACTTACAAGACGAAGTGATCTAGTGATCCTGCCACCTCCGGCAATGACGGGTGTTCGTTATATCAACGATATTCTACGACCACACGTTTTGCTATTAAATCGAACCTGTCGGAACTTTATTTTTATGCAGGACAACGCTCGACCTCATACGGCGAATATAACGCGACGTTTTTTTCAACGACACGCAATTAGACTGTTAAATCATCCCGCCAATAGCCCGGACTTAAATCCAATCGAGCACATTTGGGATGAAATGGAACGACGATTAAGGCGTCGCGAGGAACAGCCGCGAAATTTAGAAGAATTGGGAGAAATTTTAACGGAAATTTGGCACAACATTCCGCAAGATCGTATTGCAAGATGTATAAATATGCGAGAACGCTTGCAAGCAGTAATTGATCAGAGAGGAGGAAATACACACTATTGAACTCTCATGCGCGCGAGCGCATACACACACAGCAGAGAGGGTTTGGAGTCATTAAATACTGCAGAAGTGACGAACTGCGGGTCCTTATCTCTGCTGTGATACATACACATCACACACACACACACACACACACACACACACACACACACACACACACACACACACACACACACACACACACACACACACACACACACACACCCACCCACACACACACACACCGATGTGCAAAAATCCGACCGACAACCTCCACGTGGTGCACATTGGGTAATGCTAATGTCGGCGGTAGACGTCATTTTTCGGAAAAATGTACTGTAAAAAATGTATATCTTCAAAGTCTTGTAACTCGGTCAAAAAAATCGTAGAGAAAACTTTAAAAAAAGCATTTTGTAGAGAAAATGTCATACTTTATGGCACTTGCATTGGATTTGTCGAGAAAAATTTTTTTATTGAGCTACAGGCTGTTAAAAATACGTTATTTTAAGGAAAAAACAGTGTATCTTTTTTGGGGCATAGTACTAAGAAATTGAGAAAATTTTTGAAAACCATTAACAGCATGTTAAAGCTGGAACTTCGAGCTTTAAAATGGTTTTTTGATTTTTTGTCTACGATGATTTTTCACGGAGTACGGATATCATTTGTAAAAAATGCAGGTTTAGCTTCAAAGTAGCGTAACTCGGTCAAAAAAAATCGTAGAGAAATTTTAAAAAAAGCATTTTGTAGGCAAAATGTTGTAGTTTATGAAGCTTTACTTGAGTTGTTCGAAAAAAATTTGTTGGTCGAGCTGCAAAGTGTCAAAAATACGAAATTTTAAGGAACAAAACAGGGTGTGCTTTTTTACTGCATAAGACAAGGAAGTTAAAAGAATTTTGAAAATCTGCTGATAGAGCGTTAAAGTTGGATCTTCAAGCTTCAAAATGCTTTTTTTATTTTTTATCTACGATGATTTTTCACCGAGTTACAGTCATTTGAAAATAGCCTAATTTTTGGTGTCTGGAAAGTGTTCCCTATTTTCTTTTGAGTAGTGTATATATATATATATATATATATATATATGTATATATATATATATATATATATATATATATATATATATATATATTGTCACGTCATTTCCGCGCGACTGGGCGAGAACGGCGCGATCAAAGATAGGCGTAGACGCCAATACAAAAATTACCAGCTCGCTCTAGTGTTACCCCGCGTAGTTTCGACGGTTGCACTCGAAATCGCGACTATTACCCCGCAAGTAATATCTAAGTTGAGCGCCAGACATGCTCCTCGGCACGTCACTCCACCAATTAGCCGATCGCCGAACAAATATACGCGAAAAGAGATCGCACGCCAACAACCGTCAAAACCCACGAGAACCGGCTGACTCTACCTAGCAGTAGAGGGGCAGGGTAAGGCGGAGGGAAGAGTTTCTTACGTTAACACTGCGAGTACGGTGAACATTCCGGCGCAACATGCCACATTTCCTTAGCCTATGACCACGCGCATTCATTACAGTTGGACGATCACAACACCGTCACGGCGGCTCGTCCGCGCCCGAAACCGGACGTCAGAGGAACACCAGCCACGCAGTGCGTCTCCCCGAACGGCTCTCGCGGGGAGTCGGGATTTCTCTCTCACTAGCTTACGCCACAAGGACGACAGCGGGAACGAGGGATACGCGCGCGGTGCGGGGCTTCGTACGGGATTCCGCACTTCCTTCGGCGACGAGAAACCCACACGATCTCCAGGAGGTTGCCGGACAACCCGCGATCCGCGAAATCTCTCACTCAGCTCGCCACGAGATCCGCGGAGAACCCCTCACACTTGCTATCGATTCGCCTCCTTCTACACTAACACAAAATAGCGTCTCGCGCCCACGAACTCTAATCCCGTACGACAACAGAGTGTAAGCGCGGTTCCCGCCTTGCTCGCACGCGGCTTTACATCGTTGAGGTTAGCGCAACCTCGACACACGGGGCACGCTCACCGGCGCAGCGACTCTTCCTCGGCTTTGTAGCCTCCTTCCGCCTGGTCACGGTTGTCTTGGTCCCGCGCTCTCTTTCGCTCGCACGGCCTCGCCTCTCGTCCTCGACAACGACGGGTTCTCTTTCCGGGGATCGCACCTCACAGGCCTTGTTGCTCGATCGCCACCGTACGCTGAATGACGAGGATCGCGGATGGCGGATCGATGCCGCGCATCCTTCTTCCTCGCCGGGGTTGCGCGCGACACTTACGCGTGACGTCCGTGCGTGGCGACAACCAATCCGTGCGTCCCCGCGGTTGATGCGGGACTAACCTCGTATATGGACGCGGCGCGGAAGGGCGTCTTCGGGACCCTGACGCTACCTGGAGCGACGGCGAACTCGTACGCCCGCGCTTCTCTTGCTGCGTTGCGGTCGCCGCGTGTCCTTGTCCGGCGCAGTACCTTCCACCCGTGACTATGATCTCGGCCGGGTCCTCGCGCCACCGCGGCCGTTCCCGGACTTGCAACCCTTCTCTCCGGCGGTCTTGATCCCCGCCCGTTCTCCACACCTTCCACTTCACCGTGCTTCACAGGTGTCGCGCGGTCTTTGTTGGCACGAGATATCTTCTTTGACGCTCTTTTCGTATCAATGAACGTCAACCGTAGATCTCTAATGCAACAATCCTCTGCCGATAGCCTTCAGAATAGTCAGTCGGCATCTGACGACCCTTGTCTTAGCCGTTCATTCGCTTTAGCTTGACCATTTTCCTGGCATTTTGCGAGCCTTCCTCGCGCGGCGCCTATATTTTGCCACGCTCTCTTTTCTGTTTCCCTCTGCGATCTCAAGCACGCCGGCTCTAGACAATTGCTCCCGTGTCCCCTCACTACGGTCGACATCCCTCGTTGCTGCTGTCCCTTGACGACGCTTGTTGAGGTGCCCGACATTACATAAAAATAAACCACGAATAAGTAACAGAATAATTAACGCTACGATAGTCCCGCCGGAAATATCCGTTTTTGGAGAGTGCCCGGCCTGGTTGTATGCGCTTCCCTGCGCTCCGCTACGGAGGGACAAAGTAGCGAGGCAGAAAATCTGCCACGTCACAATATATATAAAACTAGCAAAAATCGCATTATCTAGCGGTAGCCGCACAAACTATCCCCACTAATCGAAGAACACATAAACTAATCTAGAACGTTCTAGAAAATTTTAGAATATTCTAGAACATATAGATAGATATACAGTTGCATTGCATCAGTCTCTCTTCATTTGTAAAAATCTCAATCGAACGGGGGAGAAAGCCAGGCTTGCATCAAACGCGCGGTGTATATTTTTTAGGGCATAGCACTGAGAAATTGAGAAAATAATTGCAAACCATTGATAGCATGTGTTAAAGCTGAAACTTCAAGCTTTAAAATGCTTTTTTAATTTTTTGTTTACAATGATATTTCACAGAGTACGGACATCGTTTGTAAAAAATGCTGTTTTACTTTCAAAGTTGCGTAATTGTCAAAAAAAAGTGTAGAAAAATTTAAAAAAAGCATTTTGTAGACAAAATGTTGTAGTTTATAAAGGTTTATTTGAATTGTTCGAGAAAAATTCCTTTGTCGAGTTAAAATGTGTCAAAAGTACGAAATTTTATGGAACAAAACAAGATGTGTTTTTTTAGTACATAAAACAAAGAAGTTAAAAGAACTTTAAAAATCTGTCAATACAACGTTAAAGTTAAAACTTCAAACTTCAAAATGTTTTTCCAATTTTTTATCTACAATGATTTTTCACCGAGTTACAGCCATTTAACAATTACCTAATTTTTGGTGTCTGTAAAGTGTTCCGTTTTTTTTCATTTTTTTTTAATATTACATTAAATCGTACGATTTAATGAGTGCGGGCAGAAAGCACACCTTTTATACGTAGCTATTATATTTTCCGCGATCAAATACTGCAAGCGCAGTTTTCTGAAAGCTATAAATTTACGAAAAATTAAAAAGAAATAGAAACAATTTTATATCTCCGTGTTGTAATTGAGGGTTAAATATATAATAAATGTAAATAAAGAAAGAAATTATGAGACAAAAAGTCATTGTATGATTTAATTTGTGTTAAAAATTTTTAAATAGGAAAACATTGTTTTAATTTTCTTGCATCAAAATTTAAAAAACGTTAAAAGCTTATGAATATCAAATTATGATTTCGCTTTCTACAAATAATCATATTATGTTATAGTTTATAATTAACATATATATTCTTATTAAAGTGTGGAAAGAGCTGCCGCCTGTGGATTTGAAACCGGTTTGACCGTAGTAGTAAATCCTGAACCAAGTGATTATTATGCTTCAATTATAGGATCATACGGAGTAAAGGTAACTTAGTAACATTTTTTTTTGCTATTTAATGGCTTTTAATTAATTAAAACCAGCAAATTATTAACCCTAGCTCCCCTCACATGGGTTTGATAGATCTTTGCCATTTTTCACATTGTTGTAACTTTTTTATAATATTATTTAAAGATTAGAATTGTGGTTCTAAATAAACTTTAATTATCTGTTACGTCCAGGGTTAAAGAAGGGTAGATGAGATATAGAGGGAGAAGGGAGGGACGTAACAATTCGAGAATGTGCACGTGCGGCACGGGAGAGCGCGTCGACAACCCGGGATATAGGTCAGTGGGGCCCGCAGCGGGGGGCCCCAATGGCAAGATATCCGGGATGCTCCGCGTCCCTTGGTCCTATTTTGAGGCAACAAACTTAATTGCTTTACCTCGGGATTGGACCTAGTGCTTATCTTGTAAGAGCAAGGGATGGTGGTCGTGGTTATGAAATTAGCACCAATTAATTATGTACCTGGTTTATTTCAATCAGTAGTAAATAAGAATACAATTTGTTTATTTTGAAAAATGATTCATATTCATAAAAAAAAAACAACGGTTTAAACTAAAGGCTCTATAATTTTTAAGTTAGTGAACAATTACAATGTCGAATACAACTGGGGCTATGATATAATTATAATGTTAGACTAAGAGAAGGGTAAAATCAAATATTATATCCATATAGAATCGGTTTTAACTGAGTGCTCTAATATTTTTAAGCTAACAATTACAATGATATAATTATAATGTTAAACTAAGAGAAGGGTAAAATCAAATATTATATCCATATAAAATCGGTTTTAACTAGGCGTTCTATAATTTTTAAGCTAAACAATTACAATGTGGAGTACGAGGTGTGTTCAAAAAGTATCGCGAATTTTGAATTTTCGCGGGTTACGTATATTCGAATTTCGATCTTTTTGTGGCGTTATGTTGGTACTCATGTCTCTCACTTATGCCGACAAGCTCGGCCATTTTGAATGTTCACTTAATTGTTGACAGCTGCTTTGCTTGCACGTGTTTTGGATCGTCTTCGATTTTTACCTATTCAAAAAAATGGATCAAAGAACCTGTATCAAATTTTGTGTGAAAAACGAAATTAAGTGCGCGGATGCATTCCGAATGTTGACTGTGGCATACGGAGAAGCTACCTTGGACCGAAGCAACGTTTATCGGTGGTACAAAATGTTCTCAGAAGGCCGAGAAGATGTGAACGACGAAGAGCGTGCCGGACGCCCGAGCACTTCAACAACAGACGAAAAAATTAATGAAGTGGAGAAAATGGTATTGGCCAATCGTCGAATCACCGTTAGAGAAGTTGCTGAGGACCTAAACATATCGATTGGCTCGTGCCATTCGATTTTTATCAATGATTTGGGCATGAGACGGGTCGCCGCGAAATTCGTACCAAACGCCCCTGCTCACACATCGTTGCTTGTGCGCGACTTTTTGGCCAAAAACAACACACTAATGATGCCGCAGCCACCGTATTCCCCAGATCTGGCCCCCTGTGACTTTTTCTTGTTCCCTAAACTGAAGAGGCCCATGAAAGGACGACGTTACGCTACGCTTGACGAGATAAAGACGGCATCGAAGGAGGAGCTGAACAAGATAAAAAAAAATGATTTTTTGAAGTGCTTCGAAGATTGGAAAAACCGTTGGCACAAGTGTATAATATCTCATGGGGATTACTTTGAAGGGGACAAAATAGATATTCATGAATAAATAAATAATTTTTGAAAAAACACAAAATTCGCGATACTTTTTGAACACACCTCGTATACTATACAACTGATTTATTCCTATATCGGATAATTACTACTTATAATTTTCTTAACTATATAAATACATATGTATATATATATATATATATGTGTATGTATATGTGGATGTAGGTGTGCGATTTACATTGGAAGTTCTTTTAATACAGCGGTGTTGGGGCGGAAATGATTTAAGAATATTAGTTTGGGGACTAAATAATAACTTGGGTATGTATGGGGAAGATACACCGGAATGAGCGAGTCGGGGGGAGAACGGCAAAGGAAGACACGGACCGCTTCAAGATCAAATTCTTCGGTCCCGAGCGAGAACGCGCCAGGAGGGAGTGGGGCAGAGGACATTGGAAGTACCGACAAAACAGATTCCAATGACTGAAGGGGACCAGGGGCAAAGTAGCAGCGTGGGGGAAGGGGTGGTAGCTCCTCTACGAACTCTATGCTAAGCGCAGGGCTAGGCGAACGATTCTCGTCCTCGAGATCGTGAGATCCGAGGATCGGAGGGGTTGAATAAGTTTCCTCCTCCTCCTCGAGATCGCGGGGCCCTTCGTTAGGAGAGTCCGCAGGAGGTTGGTCTTCCACCAGGTCATGGGCAACAGGGATCGGAGATCCAAGAGGAGAGAGTGAAACAGGAGAGTCCGGGAAGATCCTATAAGTTAACTGAGAGTCGGGGGAATCGGGGCGAGGAGAGTTATCTATGGGGGAATTGGGGGGAAATTCAAAGGGGGGAAGTCGCTCTTCCTCCGGCGCTACCGGGGAGTACGAGATCGGGGGGCAAAGTAAGTTAACTTGGGCGGCGATGTCGTTTATCACTTCCTCGATAGCTTTGAGGCGGCGGATTCGGCGATTGTGACGATTCCGGTGGTGCTTCGCGGCTGCTCGGGACTTGTACTTGTGGATTTTAGGGGTTTTATTGTTATTCACTAAAAAAAAAGCAAAACTCCGTTTCTCTCTGTGTTTATCGAAAGGTTAGATTTTAAACCCTCCTTCGGGTTAACTCGAACAGCGTTCGAGTGAAACTAGAGAAAGAGATTGAAGTTTAAAAAGGTTCGAGTGAGTCTAGGAAGAAAGAAATTCTTACGAGTGAAACAGAAGTAATAAAGAGATTCTTCCGGATCTCCTCTTGTGAGTAAATCCCAAGAGGAAGGAAAAGTTAGTAATAAAAAGATTCTTCCGGATCTCCTCTTGTGAGTAAATCCCAAGAAGAAGGAAAATTAGTAAAAAGAGATTCTTCCGGATCTCCTCTTGTGAGTAAATCCCAAGAAGAAGGAAAAATTAGTAATAAAAAGATTCTTCCGGATCTTCTCTTATGAGTAAATCCCAAGAAGAAGGAAAAATTAGTAATAAAAAGATTCTTCCGGATCTCCTCTTGTGAGTAAATCCCAAGAGGAAGGAAAAGTTAGTAATAAAAAGATTCTTCCGGATCTCCTCTTGCGAGTAAATCCCAAGAAGAAGGAAAAATTAGTAATAAAAAGATTCT
The DNA here is from genome assembly GCF_016802725.1 of Solenopsis invicta. NCBI lineage: Eukaryota > Metazoa > Arthropoda > Insecta > Hymenoptera > Formicidae > Solenopsis > Solenopsis invicta. Next base: position 23,575,499 of record NC_052665.1, read on the forward strand.
TCCGGATCTCCTCTTGTGAGTAAATCCCAAGAAGAAGGAAAAATTAGTAATAAAAAAAGATTCTTCCGGATCTCCTCTTGCGAGTAAATCCCAAGAAGAAGGAAATTTAGTGAAAAAGATTCTTCCGGATCTCCTCTTGTGAGTAAATCCCAAGAAGAAGGAAAAATTAGTAATAAAAAGATTCTTCCGGATCTCCTCTTGTGAGTAAATCCCAAGAAGAAGGAAAAATTAGTAAAAAAGATTCTTCCGGATCTCCTCTTGTGAGTAAATCCCAAGAAAAAGGAAATTTAGTGAAAAAGATTCTTCCGGATCTCCTCTTGTGAGTAAATCCCAAGAAGAAGGAAAAATTAGTAATAAAAAGATTCTTCCGGATCTCCTCTTGTGAGTAAATCCCAAGAAGAAGGAAAAATTAGTAATAAAAAGATTCTTCCGGATCTCCTCTTGTGAGTAAATCCCAAGAAGAAGGAAATTTAGTGAAAAAGATTCTTCCGGATCTCCTCTTGTGAGTAAATCCCAAGAAGAAGGAAAAATTAGTAATAAAAAGATTCTTCCGGATCTCCTCTTGTGAGTAAATCCCAAGAAGAAGGAGAATTAGTAAAAAAAAAAAAAAGATTCTTCCGGATCTCCTCTTGTGAGTAAATCCCAAGAAGAAGGAAAATGTTGCATAGAGAAAAGAAGAGAGAGAGAGAGAGAAAGAGAGAGAGAGAGAGAGAGAGAGAGAGAGAGAGAGAGAGAGAGAGAGAGAGTATGAGAGGGGAGAGTAATAAGTTTAATGAATATATTATATTTATTACAAAAATCCTTCGCAAAGAGAGAAAAGGTGTTCAAAAAAAAAATCAAGAGCGGAAATAAACTAGGTGATTAATTCTGGACTTACTACTTGCTGAATGTGTGAGTGTCGGTGATAGTGAATGGAATACTCTCGGAGCCGCAGGCCTCCAAACTGGGCCGCACTCAGCGGGAGATGACAGGTCCGGTCGGAGGGATTGCGCGTGCGATGGACAGTGGTCTGCAGATCCCAACCAGGGACGTTTCGAATGGCACTTTTTTCTTTCGACCGAGACTTGCACTCCGTACGAGTTTAAAGGCCGCGATCCGAGAGTCGCAGAACTCGAGCATACAAGATGCCACGGAACTGCGATTCGGAATGATCAAGACTAGACTGCGCGCTCCGCTGGAAAACGCGCCTATTTATACAAATTTTCTTCTGTGATTCCCTTTGTCCCATCGAGGGCCGTGTGCACCACTTTATTCATTAATACACCCACGTGCAATATTTACTTTTACGACTTTTTAATATTCCTCGGTAATTGTTATCCGAGAAAGCGGCAGGTTTGACAATTGAACTCTCAGAAGCATTAAATGTCAAAAAATTCTTTGATTTGTTGCTATGCGGGTGTCGGGCATCAGAACTCAAAGGGATGCACACGTGCGTCTTCCAGATCCCTGATTTTACTATCTTGAGTGTTTCCGGTATCGAGCAACGGTGTCACCTCAGATCTCCTCAATTGATGAATTTATAACTACTTAATTTCCGATATCCGGTTATTGCCGTGAGAGTCACCGAATTCTTAGGATCGGGGTGAGATCACCGTCGCTCGCCCGTTAATTAGAATATCCGCTGGTTGCGAAGGAAAGAATCGTTACTCCGCAGGACGTAACACCCCCCGGCTTAGACAAATGTTGGGGATGTACAACATTTGCAAAGAGATTTGATTCCTTTCCTTCGACAACTATTAATTCTTATATCGAAGAGGGAAGATCTATATCTAAATGCGCTCAGGTGTGCGTTGTGAGTTATGTAGAAATAGGAAAGAAAAGGGCGACCTCCAGATCCCCTTCCCTTTTTTTTTCTTTCGTATTCCTGGTTATTTATTTGTTTAGTGTTATTTACTTAACTACCAGCGCTGCGTTTAGAATATAAAAATTCTTATTTTTGGTAAGGTTTTACATAATTCCCTGATAGATGCAAGGCATAAATATATATATTCTTATAAAAATATTTGCATAATATATAATAAAGGTTTCCCCTCTTTTTTTTTTTAATAATAATAATATTTATATAAGGATTTTTTTTTTTTTTTTGCATTTCTTACATATTTATATATTTATCCCTTTATTCTTCTCTATATATGTGGGTGAAAACAGGAAGGACAAAGAATCTTTTCTATTTCCTTCGTGTTCCCAAACACTTATTTATTTATTAGCACTCGTTTAATTATCTAAACGTTTAAGGTACTTACACAAGGTTAGAGTTCTATATTATTTCAACGGAAGATATACGAGTATATATATAAATATGTGTTTTACAATTACACACTCTGTAAAGAAAAATCAATTAATTTTTTTTTTTTTTTTTTTTGTTATTAATTTATATAATTTGTTGATAGAATATATATATATATATATATATACCTTTCATACATAATTTTCTTCTTCATTTTTTCACTTTTATTCTACTATATGCGTTTAATTATATATATGTATATTTATATATACGTATGCGTATCCTACGTGTGAGTAATGACGGAAAGAAAAGGCAAATTTAAATCTCTTTTCTTTTCTTCGTGTGATATACCTATTGGTCTATCGAATACTTATTGGTCTATCGAATACTTATTGGTCTATCGAATACTTATTGGTCTATCGCTAGCTGCTTAATTGTTTATTGTTAGTTATCTTAGTATTTAAGATGCTTATACAGAATTAAGGTCCCTACGTTATTTTGAGTAGAATATATATATTAAAACGATTTTTTTTCTTTTTATATATATATATATTATTGTTTTATGAATATGTATGTTTATAATTATGCATATACTCTTCTCTTTATTCCTAATTGTAAAGACATGGAAGAAAAGGTAAATTTTTATTATTATTTTTTTTCTTCTATGCTTCTGATTGCTTATTTGTCCCCTATTAATTACCTAAACTACCGAGGTTACGCCTGCGGTGCTAGGTGTTATGTTATCTTTGGTAAAGTATACGTTTATAGTTATCTTTGGCACAAGGTTTACCTATTTCTCTCTTTCTTTCTTGTACTGATATGTGGAACACTACTTGATCGCGGTTAACAGCAGGGGAGAATCATTCATCTGGTCTAACCGGTCTAACCCTATGATACCTTTGTTGACCAATAGAGGGGTACCCCCATCCCATTTTCAGGCCCACGATGTCTGCGTATTCGAATGTATTGAGGCACTCCTGACATTCTTCAATATCCCTGTATCTCAGCATTACCTGCAGGCAGCGGGTGCATTTGTCCTGGTTGTGGAGAAAATCCATGTGAGCCAGGAGGTGTGCTGAGACAGCCGCGTATTTTCTTTGTTGGTCGAATGTCATCGCCAGGTAGCAACCTTCACATATTTTTTTATAACTGATGAATCGTTGATATATCGGGCGTCCTCTCAATGTAGTGACGCATCGGAGTTTTCCCATGAGTATGACAGTGCTCAGACAACGTGATGAAAATTTTTCTTCTTCTTCTCGTCCCTTTTTTCCCCAGCAGAAGTTGCGAATTGCAGACATCATTTGCGTATACGTATGCTGCAATCGATCAAGTAGTGAATAGATGTATACAGATAAAAGGAACAGAGGAAGATTTTTCCTCGTTTTACCTTATGCTCAAATACAGGTGACGATCAGTTCAGTAATTTTTTGAGATTTTTTTTTTTTTTTGCAATCTTATTTTTCCCTTAGTATTATACGTAACACTACGCTTGCGTAATCTTAAGTTTCCCTTGAGGAAACGGCTACAGGTATGCCGTGGCCGGCATTTAGGAGTGTTCTGTCGGCGTGGTCGAATCGTTCTAGACAATCTTGACAAGATTTGGCCATTCTAACCATTACCATTATTTCGTGACATATAGCGCAACGGTTTTGATGCACGGCGTTTACATGGATTAGATGGTGCCTAAATAGACGAGTATATCTGAGTTTCACGACGGGTGTCAGAACTACGTAGCATTTGCTGCAAATTTTTGAATAATCATCAAGTTGTTGAAATACTCTCAAGTTTCCTAAGCTGGTAACACACCGGAGATCGCTCAGATATAGATAGTCTTCCCAGAACAACTCGGCCCAGTGGAGGCTGAAGGACTCCCGCATGTTACATGCTGTAATTGAAAATTCATCGATTGAGTTATATATTTAACTACTACTACATATATATATATACATATATATATTTTTTTTTGTTTTATTATTATTATTATTCGGGGATAAGGTATTCGATGAATTTCCTTAATTGGGAGGTTCTTCCCCCTCCCTGAGTATTTAGTTCTGTTGTACTATCTTTGACATAGTTGATGGACATTAATTTTTTGCTACTGTTCCTGATGGTATAAAGAAATATGTAGTTGCTTATAATGTTAACGCGGTATTAAAAATTTGTAGATGTCTCGCCCTCTCGATGGTTGCTGGAGTTCTCTCGATGATTGTTGTAGTCCTCAGGTGTGATTGCGATGGCTATTCCCCATCCTTGGTCTAAGCGTTTTTTGAAGGCACGTTGATATCCCGTAGTGCATCCTTTACAGCTGCTTGTCGGTCTGATGTTTATCATCCTTCCTTTGCAAATTGTGCATTTGTCTCTGTGCTCTACTGATCTCCTATGGACCAAGTTGTGCGGGAACAGCGGTGTATACTTTGATTTTTGATCAGCCGCCATTTTCTGGTAACAGTCGCTGCAGAACAGTTGTAAGTTGTCGAGGCTCATATAGATTGGTCGTCCTTCTAACAGGGTGATGCATCGAAGTTCCTCTCTCAGGTATTGATTATTTCGTGAATTGTGGCTTACGGTCTGGCTCCACGTGGTGATCCATGGATCTTCGCGACTCATTGGTACTTCGACCGCTGGGACGGATCGAATATCGTCGCAATGTTCACCATGTCCTAGCAATATCATTATTTCCTTTATTTTGATTTCACCTTTGTTTTCACCCCTTAATCGTAGTTCAACAAGGGCTACTTCATCCCTTAGAGTTCCCAATATGTTGATCCATCCTTCTTGCTTTTCGATTATTGCTTTGATTGCCTTTTTTGCTCTTGGTGACCATGGTCCTCCAGAGGTTGATTTTAGGTAAGCCAGTCCGCAAGGTACTCCTTGCCATGGTAGTGTTTTGAATCTATTTTCTAGCGTGTAGATTTCTGTGGGTCGTCTTCGGACGATGCGTCCCCAATCTAACAGGGCTACAGTTACTTTACCATTTTCTTCGATTCCATCTGTAATGATTCCTCTTTTCCATTTTTGTCCTTCTCGTGTAACTACTGGTTCTCCGCTTATTGCGTAATCAATTATAGGTTGTAACAACTGTGCCTTTCGGCTCGTCTTTTTATTTAAGTCTCTTTGCATTTTTTTAAAATCCTTCCGCATGTCCTTCAGATGTATCCAGAATCGAGTGGGTGAGTCTACCTTTACCACTTCGACCGCTTGTGGGTTCTCAGTCAGCAGTCTTGGGTTAGTGCGTTCGATTTGCATATCTATAAGAGAATGGTAGCAGACCTTTTAGCCTTAAGAATGCACATATTAATTGCAAGATATGTATATACGTGTATATATTTTTATTATGTGAGTAAATATTGGTGAGTATTTTATAAGATAGTTACTTGATTATTATTAGATTATTGGTTTTCTACCTAACCAACTTTATTATTACTACATCTATGCTTTAGATCGAGGGGTATACTTTTTCCAAAATATTCTCGGTGTCCCGAGCATGCCCTAATTTCAAAAGAATGTCTTTGACGTCGAGCATTTCGCTCCCGCAGTCGTTTCTTGTTTCTAGTTTTACAAGCGCTGCTTCTTCTTCCACATCGCCCATGATGCTGATCCAACCTTCTCTTTGTTCAACTAGGAACTTTAAGAGCTCTCTGGCTCGTCGGGGCCATATCCTTTTTATTGGACAGGGCCCTACGTGAGCTATTGCGCAAGGAATTGCCCGCCATTCAAAGTCGCGAAATCTGTCCTCAAGCTGGTAAATGTCGCAGAAGAGCCGTTCGACGACGCGAGCCCAATCCCTGAGAAGAATAGTGGCTGTCCCATCTTCGTGGGTGTCAAGAATAATTCCGCGCTGCCATCTGTGCCTATCGTGGACAGCAACAATTTCGTCTGGTTTAATGTCTTCGGGTGGGTGGTGCAAAAATCGACTTCGCCGTGCCATTCTGCGTTGGAGTTCCTCTAGTAGCTCTTCGAAGTCGTCAGCAGAGTTTTGCAGATGTACCCAGATTAGAGTGGGCGCGTCTGCTTTTATTATTTTCACTCTCAATGGGCTCCTTGTCAGAAGTCTTATGTTCGTGTGGCCAATATCCATAGTCATCTATAACAATAGAATGGGAACTGGGAAGTAAAGGATTGGTTTAGTTTTTTAATTCAAGGGTGTAGGTAGTGGCTTCCCGCGGGGGAAGCAAGGGATAGGTATGTCTTTCTTGCGTAGGATCGTCTTGTAGTTCAGAAAGTCTTACTTCTTGTAGTTCGGACTCAGCAGGAGCTGAGGGTGATGATTTTTTTAATTTGTATTTTTCCTTTCCTAAATGTAGCAGGAGTTGGGTGATAGAATCCCATATTGCTCCCACTAAATATACTGACCATCCGTACACGGTATGTAAGGCGTACCCGTGTACAAAGGTATCTATTATTAGTTTAACGACTCTTGCCGACATATAGATTCCAATTATGCCGGCGCTGACATTTCCAAAAATTAAGAATCGATTCCAAAAATTTTCCCATGCTGTCGCGGCTATTTTTTGTATGGAGGCTTCGTCCAAGAGGTTAGAAATAGATCCCCCATTTATAGAGCTTGATTGGCCCATCATTCCTCGAGCCACCGTATTGAGTAACGCGGGTCGTTCAGCAGGAAACATTATGTGATCTCGAAGTGTTTCGAGGTCATTATCTGTATATATTCCGCTCGTGGCGAGTGAGCCGGGACTAATATACTTCCATGTCGATTTGGTCATGGGTTTCATAATTATTGGAGGAAGTGATTCGACTGGTCTAGGTGTAAACTTATACCATGAATCTTCGAGAAGGTACATGGCAGGTGCAAGTGAGTTGCACGTAACTTCTGTTCCTTGGCGTAACAAAATGTGAGTTTGCGGAGTTAAAAACAGACTTTCATTATTTCGTAATACCGGCAGTTGATCGTAACATTTCTCAGTACGAGCGATCTTTACTTCAACGGGTACGCATTTCACTATGTGTATCACTTCTCCAGCTAGCAGGGCCATATATCCTGGCCCTTGCATTATGTGATAAGCGAAAGCGTCTGGGGCGTGAGTGGCGAGAGCCAATGCATTTTTTAATACTTTCTGTTCGAGAATACATTGTTGCTGGAGAACATCTCGATATAACTGGTTTACTTGGGTGCGCACATGTTTTTCTACGTACAAAAATTTAGAGTTTATATAGGTAAAAATATCGAGGTTTTGTGGGCGGTATTGTTTACCAAATATCGAATTTCCGAAGGTTGTTTCGTAAATCAATAGTTTCGGATGTTCGGTTCTTATGAGTGTATACCCACAATGTGTATACTTTCCCCTCATTGTTAATGCGAAAATTGTTTCGTGAGATTTTACAGTGTAGACTATCTGGGATTCCTTCCCGGTATCATCTATTAACACGTCTGCGAATCCGTCATAGAGGGATGCGTAATTGGAGAGTGCACATTGATCCGCAGGAAGCGGGTCCCAGAATGTGTTTCCTCCTTCTAAATCTATACAATGAGTAGCCTTGAAATCGCAAGTCACTCCTGAGCGGAGCATTAAGCGATTAGAGTTTAGTTGGACTGTTGCTTCGTAATCTTGAAGTGTGATTTTAACAGTGGCGAGCACGATCACGTTAGCCCAACTCCCGAAAGTATCGGAATAACTACCTCCGTGGCACCCTCCTTCATCTATGTGTCCTGCTAAAATCAACGGCCGGGAGATTGATTGATTAGCCTTTAATTCGGATATAACAGTGTTTCCATGTCGATAGACTCCGATCCATTGCATTCGCATACAGGATTCACGAGATGTTTCCTCTATGTACGAATATTTGCCATTAAGTACATCGCTGGTGTGGGAAAACATTCCGCATGTTTTCACTATTCTATCGATCTCGACCTTGCATTGCCTGACTCTTACGGTTTTAAATTCATTAATCTGTATGAGTTGTATGTAGGTTTTGGTTTGGTTCACGCGTTGAGGGGGTATATCGCATTCTTCGGTATTGAGTAGAGACATTGTAGTTATATTAGCCATTGGTGATCCACAATCGTAGCCTATTATTCCATTCGTTTTGCGCGTCCATGCTATTATCAACATTATAGCAATAAGCCGGGAATCCATCTGAAATTTGGATTATTGTTGTTACTATTTATTTAAATTGTTAGAGGCAGGTTTTATATAGGAAATTCTCAATCGGTTTGGATGCACAATTCGGCTATTTTTCTTTATTTTGATTTTTACATTATTTTTGTTCAGTATTTCTAAGACTTCGTGTGGCCCAGTGTAATGATCCCCAAATTTACCGGGTTTAGGCCCTTTTAATAAGAACACTTGATCCCCAGGCCTAAATGTTTGCGGATTGATTTTTTTATCATAATGTTTTTTGGATTTAATTTTTGCCTCAACTACATTTTCTCGGGCATTAGTTTGGATAGCATGGAGCTGAGTGGCTAAGTTTATTAAGTAATCGTCGTAGCTTGTTAGTTTATCCTCAGGCCCGAATAATTCGCCTGAGGGAATTCTTGCTATTTTACCAAAAACTAACTCATAAGGTGTATGCTTGGTGGCTTCATGGACACCAGTATTATAATTGAACATTGCCAATCCGATCCATCGATCCCATTCTTTTTGATTATTTGCGTACTGTTTCAAATATTCACCTAACGCGTGATGTGATCTTTCTAGAGATCCGTTGGATTGCGGGTGAAAGGCAGTTGTCCGAAACTTACGAATTCTGAACAGCTTTGCGATCTTTTTCATTAGTTCGCTAATAAAATTTCGTCCTTGATCTGTTAGTATCGCCTTAGGCGCTCCCAACACACAAATAAATCTATCAACAAAGGCTTCTGCGATTGTCTCAGATGTTTGATCTGGAAGGGGTATTCCCATGCAAAATTTAGTTAATTGATCTTGCAATGTTAAAATATATTCACTTCCTCTTTTAGTTCTTGGCAAAGGTCCTACAATATCCATAGCTACTTTATCGAAAGAGGAACCAGGCGTGTCAGTAATTATCATGGGTTGTTTAGTTTTGACTCGCACCAACTTTTTTAATTGACATTGTAAGCATTGTTGTATGTATTGTTGGATATCGGACTTCAAATTTTCCCAATAATAATGGTGTTTTATTCTACTATACGTTTTCGTAACTCCACGGTGTCCGCCTGTGGGTGAGCAATGTATCTCTCCGATTATAATTGGCCGAAGATCCTTGGGGGGATATTTAATTAACCCATTACATATTATTAATTTTGAAGTTGAGTTTATAAAGATTGATTGTAGTAAAGGCTTAATGCTACTCCATGGGACGTTGTTCACAAAGTCTGATTTTGCGATGCTTACTGTTTCCAGTTTTAAATTTTCAGTAATATTGCGTAGGTCTCTGATGACTGTTGTGATTTGAATTAAAGTCATAGTTGGTCCTTCGCGCTGTCTTTCGCTAATAGGCAAAGCTATATGATAATGTTTCTTATATTTTACTGCCTTAGCTTCACCCAGGGTTAGAGCTCCTAAATTTGGTATTTCATTTCGCTCGAATAATTTTTGCGAGCCCGTATCTAGTGGACTTCCATCAGTGTTGACAAAATATGCAATATTATCTTTTCGTAAAAATAATAATTCGCGAGAATCGATTGTGTTAGCCTTAATTATTCGATGTTCGATAATAATGGGTTTTGATTTATGTTTCTTTCTCCTTACTTCCTTTTCTCTTTCTTCTTCTTGGCTCTCCTCTTCGTCATCCCTGTCGTTGTTACCTTTGTCCGGCGGATCGTTTCTTTCTTCTATTTGCTCTATTTCATCTATATGTTTATGCGAATCTTGAAGTGATATTTTTTGTTGGATATCTTTATTTTTGGTCTGGCTTCGAGTTTGCATTCCAGTAGAGCGAGGTGGTTCATGATTTAATACCTCCTCTGTGGTTTGTAATTGTTGCGATTCATTTTGTTCCTTGCACATGGAAAGTGTCAGATCGGAGTTTTCTTCAGATAAATTCTCGTCGGGTATTAGATCTTCAATTTCCTCATTGTCCGAAAGGTAAAGTTTGAAATCGTCATCTTCTCCTTCTTCATCTTCAGACTCTTCTAATATTCTAGAAATGATTTTCGCGTCTTCTGGGTCATCGGGGTTAAGAATTTTATTCCGAGTGATAACGTTGCAATCGTCTTCTTCCATATTTACAGGGTTTCGAGACAAGGCATCCGCGTTTACATTGGTTTTTCCTGCTTTATATACAACGTCGTATTCGTATTCCGATAATTTTAATCTCCAGCGAAGTATCCTCATATTTGCATCTTGAGCATTTTTAAACCAAAGCAGAGGTTTATGATCGGTTACTAATGTAAATTTTCGTCCGTATAAATAAGGTCGGAAATGTTTTACACAATATACAATAGCTAAAGCTTCCTTTTCGTAAGTGTCATATTTAATTTCGTTATCTGTTAGGGTTCTCGACGCGTATGCTATCGGTCGGTCTTTATTCACTTCACCTTGTGATAAGATACCTCCTACTGCTATACCAGATGCATCGGTGGTTAAAATGAATGGTTTGGAAAAGTCAGGATATTGAAGCACCGGTTCTTTGCATAATTGCTCCTTTAATGTTTCAAAGGAATCTTCTTGATCCGATGTCCATTCAAAACGAACATCATTCTTAATAGATTTGTTAATGGCTTGGCCAATTTTGAAAAATTTGATATGAATCGCCTATAATACCCTGCCAATCCTAGAAATTGTTTAATATTCTTCGGTGTCTTGGGTCTGGGGAACTGTCGGACGGCTTCCAGTTTCTTGGGATCAGGTTTAATGCCATTTCGGCTTATTATGTGCCCCAGATAGGTTACCTGTGTTTTTAAAAATTCGCATTTATCGGGTTGTAGTTTTAAGTTGGCTTTTCGGAGTCGATCTATTAACAGATTGTATTTTCTTTCGTGTTCTTCCAATGAGGTAGCGTAAATAACAATGTCGTCCATATAAACAAACAATTCCTTGCCTTGTAATCCAGATAACACTAAATCCATGAGGCGTTGAAAGGTGGCTGGAGCGTTTTTTAAACCGAAGGGCATTCGTTCAAATTCGTAGTGGCCAAAGGGTGTCGTGAATGCAGTCTTGTGGCTATCAACAGGATCCATTTTAATCTGGTGAAATCCTGAGGCTAAATCACACACTGAAAAATATTGCGCTCCACCTAACTGATCAATGATATCAACAATATTGGGTAATGGATAAGCGTCGCCAATAGTTTTTTCGTTCAAAGCTCGGAAATCTAGAACCATTCTCCAACGCTTATTTCCCTTCGAGTCTTCTTTCTTAGGTACTATCCATATGGGTGTGTTGTAAGGTGACTGAGATAATTTTACTATGCCTCCTTCTAATAATTCTTCGACTTGTCTATTTATTTCTTCCTTATGGATTTGTGGGAACCGATACTGCCTAGTATTAATGGGTCGATCATCTGTTGTCGGTATCTGATGTTGCAACACATGAGTTGCCGTTAAATTTTCTCCGGGAATGTAAAATCTATCTTGACTATAAGATATAAGATTTGTTACGCTATTTCTTTCTTGCGTATTTAAGTGCTCTAATCGCAATAATTCTATAATTTCTGCGAGTCTGGTTTGTTCAATTGTTTTGGAGATTTTTAAGCATTCGTGAGATATTTCTTTTTGCATTCTTTGTTTCTCTGTGCTTGTCGGAGTTTGTTTATCCTCGGGTTTTCCAATTATTTGTTGAAATGAGGCCATATTTTCCGAGGATGATTCGCTTTCTTTAGAACAGCATAAACTATTTAATTCTTTTGCTGGTTTCTTGATGATAGAACGAGAGAGGTCATCACTTCTTTTAAGTGTTTCCCTTTTTGGAACATTTATTTTTTCAGGGAGAGTAAAAGAGCTCTTTTCTTCTGGCTCTCTTGGAATAGAAACCGCATCGCTCGAGGTTTGGTAACTTCCCTTTTCACGATCGGCAGGAGTGGGGAGCATTGGGGGAGGGGTTTGGAAATTTTCCCCTCTAATAAATTTGAGATCCTTGGACAAATCAAGGGAGGTTTGGTAACTTCCCTCCTCATGAATTTTTGGATCGAAAGGTATTTTGGAAGAGGTTTGGAAACTTCCCTCTCCATAATTTCGAGAATTAGAATTCTCACTTAATGTTTTGTTCTCCCTTTGAATCTTATGTTCGTTTTTCCTTTTAGTTTTTGTCTCGTTTTTAGATTGATTATCTCTATTTTTTATTTCTTTATTTTTATTTTTACCATGCTCTCTCGTTTTTATTTTTGAGATTTCACTTTTATCATCAATCAATTTTATATCTCCGTAATGCGTATTATTTCTTCTTCCGTCATTAGTTTTCTCTTCTGCTCCTCCTTTATTAATTTCATCCTTTAAGTCGACAGTATTTTCTGGTTTGTCCTCATCTTCTAACTTATAATCGTCGAATATATCATTCAAGGGTTTAAGATGCAATGTAGGTACTTGAACGTCTACCTCTTCGTCCAAGGTACTTATAATGCTAAGGTATGCTTTGCCGTCGATATTTTCTGCTATGGTCTCTCTCGAATAAATCCCGTGAGCGATTTTTTGTTTAGGGATATACCCGATTTTTACTTCAGGGTTTCCTATTCTTACATAAAACAGTGACTCAGACCGGGGAGCTGCGGTAATAATTTCTGGAGAAAAGAAAGGAACATTAGTGCCTGATACATTTAAATAGCCTTTAGCATAGTCTATTTTCGAAAAGGTTTGTTTAAAGAAATCGTTGCCTAAAATACCGGACTGTGATATCGGAAAATTGCTTGACACAATGTGGAAGGTTATGTCCTTCTCAAAAAGGGGCAGAATAATTTCTCCGATAGTATAAACAGGGTACTCATTTATTCCGCTTAATTTCAAAATATTGTTATAATTGATAATTTTATTTTCGGGTACAAAGCGTTCTTTAATTATATTGGGTCCACTGCCTGTGTCTAATAAAAAGGTAGTCTGCGGAATTGACTCACAAAGTTTTACCTGGATGGTAGGTACACGACTATGCTTGTCGAGATTTATGGTTACCTGACGGGCGGTCAATGCATGGTTACTCGCCTGGTCTCTTGGGCTTCCGGCGGGTGTGAGATCCTTCCGGACCCCTGCTGCACACCCGACGTCGAGGGCCCGTTCGCATTTCCCGAACCGTTAGCTTTCCTTCGATTATTACTTGCAATTCGCAGTTCGCAATTCTCAAGGAGATGCCCCTGCTCTTTGCAATAACGGCACGTTACTGTATCCTTAGGCGCCACATTTGCCCTCGAGTTAGATCGACAATCTCTCGCGATATGCCCAAAATTATTGCAATTTTGACAGGTGGGTCTGGGTTTATTTTCTGTGTTACGCTGTTCATTCTGTTTTTTCCAGCAGTTATCAGCCGTATGCCCTAATCTATCGCACCATTGACAAATTACCGAAGGCTTATTTTGACTACCGGTTCTATTAGTTCGACAAGATTTGGCGTTATGACCGGGTTTGAAACACAACTGGCAAATAATATTAGTTTGTTGTATTAATTTGATGGATTGTCGATTCTGAGGATCGCGGAATCGACATTTGTCAGCAGAATGTCCGCGTTTTTTACAATTTGGCAGATTAGAATTTCTGTTCCTAGATTAATTTTATCGAGATTCTGAACAGTTTGAGTCAACTTCCTACACTTAGAGGCAGAGTGTCCCTCCTTGTAGCAGATTTGACAGGTTTCGCGCGATTGATTGATAACTGATAGTTGCCCTGAGGTGTTGTTTTTACCCTGTCGTAAATCGGTTATTGAACGTAATTCTCTTTCTATTCGTAACGCGTCGGATACCGTCTCCTGAACACTTAAATTTCTCGCGATTCTTTGTTCGATTTCGGGTTTTAATCCTCTAATAAAGCATTTGCTCATATCCCTCTCTAATGACGCTTTAATATTTTGATCGGGAGGAGCATTTCCCCAAGACTTATACGCTTCCAATATCTGTTTGCCCAATAATTTCACTCTATTCGCGTAAGTAACTACATCTTCTTCATTTTTTTGATATATGCAACCTAATTCTCCTTGCAACTGGTATAAAGTTTTAGATGGGCCGTAAACTTGTTTCAAAAACGCGGTTAATTGAGCAATGCTATCAAAATTTTGGTCTTGAATCGTCCGACGAGCTTCGCCTACAATTCGCGTTCTTATAATACGCGCGAATTGAGATTCGGCCTCGCCGGGTAACATAGATTTTGCTTCTTCGCATCCTTCAATAAAATATGATAGCGGGATGTTTTGCCCATCGAAAAACGGGACGGCTTCTACAGCGTATTTTAAAGTATTTAAAGTTAGAGGATGTGTCATTTTTTTACGCTTTAGTTTACGCTTAAGGGTAAGTTCGGCGTCGCGCTCTTTCACGGTATTGTCTCCGGAATCGCCGGAACCGTCGGAATCGCCAGAATCGTCGGAATCACCGGAACCAGGTACAAGAGTCCTGTCGTTATCTTTTAATGAAGCTTCTGAATCGTAATAAGTAAAATTAATTGATTTAGGAATGATTCGAGGGGGTAGGACAGGGGTTGATGTGTGTATTATCGTGTTCTTTGAACGTCCAGGAATACCCTGATTCTCGATAGCACCTTTGTAAGTACTTTCAACTTCTTCTTTATTCGATCCGGACCTCGTATTCATCCCTGCTCTTTAAGATTGCACTTGTCATCCCGGACGAGCCCCCAAAAATTCTCATATGTTACGTCCAGGGTTAAAGAAGGGTAGATGAGATATAGAGGGAGAAGGGAGGGACGTAACAATTCGAGAATGTGCACGTGCGGCACGGGAGAGCGCGTCGACAACCCGGGATATAGGTCAGTGGGGCCCGCAGCGGGGGGCCCCAATGGCAAGATATCCGGGATGCTCCGCGTCCCTTGGTCCTATTTTGAGGCAACAAACTTAATTGCTTTACCTCGGGATTGGACCTAGTGCTTATCTTGTAAGAGCAAGGGATGGTGGTCGTGGTTATGAAATTAGCACCAATTAATTATGTACCTGGTTTATTTCAATCAGTAGTAAATGAGAATACAATTTGTTTATTTTGAAAAATGATTCATATTCATAAAAAAAAACAACGGTTTAAACTAAAGGCTCTATAATTTTTAAGTTAGTGAACAATTACAATGTCGAATACAACTGGGGCTATGATATAATTATAATGTTAGACTAAGAGAAGGGTAAAATCAAATATTATATCCATATAGAATCGGTTTTAACTGAGTGCTCTAATATTTTTAAGCTAACAATTACAATGATATAATTATAATGTTAAACTAAGAGAAGGGTAAAATCAAATATTATATCCATATAAAATCGGTTTTAACTAGGCGTTCTATAATTTTTAAGCTAAACAATTACAATGTGGAGTATACTATACAACTGATTTATTCCTATATCGGATAATTACTACTTATAATTTTCTTAACTATATAAATACATATGTATATATATATATATATGTGTATGTATATGTGGATGTAGGTGTGCGATTTACATTGGAAGTTCTTTTAATACAGCGGTGTTGGGGCGGAAATGATTTAAGAATATTAGTTTGGGGACTAAATAATAACTTAGGTATGTATGGGGAAGATACACCGGAATGAGCGAGTCGGGGGGAGAACGGCAAAGGAAGGCACGGACCGCTTCAAGATCAAATTCTTCGGGCCCGAGCGAGAACGCGCCAGGAGGGAGTGGGGCAGAGGACATTGGAAGTACCGACAAAACAGATTCCAATGACTGAAGGGGACCAGGGGCAAAGTAGCAGCGTGGGGGAAGGGGTGGTAGCTCCTCTACGAACTCTATGCTAAGCGCAGGGCTAGGCGAACGATTCTCGTCCTCGAGATCGTGAGATCCGAGGATCGGAGGGGTTGAATAAGTTTCCTCCTCCTCCTCGAGATCGCGGGGCCCTTCGTTAGGAGAGTCCGCAGGAGGTTGGTCTTCCACCAGGTCATGGGCAACAGGGATCGGAGATCCAAGAGGAGAGAGTGAAACAGGAGAGTCCGGGAAGATCCTATAAGTTAACTGAGAGTCGGGGGAATCGGGGCGAGGAGAGTTATCTATGGGGGAATTGGGGGGAAATTCAAAGGGGGGAAGTCGCTCTTCCTCCGGCGCTACCGGGGAGTACGAGATCGGGGGGCAAAGTAAGTTAACTTGGGCGGCGATGTCGTTTATCTCTTCCTCGATAGCTTTGAGGCGGCGGATTCGGCGATTGTGACGATTCCGGTGGTGCTTCGCGGCTGCTCGGGACTTGTACTTGTGGATTTTAGGGGTTTTATTGTTATTCACTAAAAAAAAAGCAAAACTCCGTTTCTCTCTGTGTTTATCGAAAGGTTAGATTTTAAACCCTCCTTCGGGTTAACTCGAACAGCGTTCGAGTGAAACTAGAGAAAGAGATTGAAGTTTAAAAAGGTTCGAGTGAGTCTAAGAAGAAAGAAATTCTTACGAGTGAAACAGAAGTAATAAAGAGATTCTTCCGGATCTCCTCTTGTGAGTAAATCCCAAGAGGAAGGAAAAGTTAGTAATAAAAAGATTCTTCCGGATCTCCTCTTGTGAGTAAATCCCAAGAAGAAGGAAAATTAGTAAAAAGAGATTCTTCCGGATCTCCTCTTGTGAGTAAATCCCAAGAAGAAGGAAAAATTAGTAATAAAAAGATTCTTCCGGATCTCCTCTTATGAGTAAATCCCAAGAAGATGGAAAAATTAGTAATAAAAAGATTCTTCCGGATCTCCTCTTGCGAGTAAATCCCAAGAAGAAGGAAAAATTAGTAATAAAAAGATTCTTCCGGATCTCCTCTTGTGAGTAAATCCCAAGAAGAAGGAAAAATTAGTAATAAAAAAAGATTCTTCCGGATCTCCTCTTGCGAGTAAATCCCAAGAAGAAGGAAATTTAGTGAAAAAGATTCTTCCGGATCTCCTCTTGTGAGTAAATCCCAAGAAGAAGGAAAAATTAGTAATAAAAAGATTCTTCCGGATCTCCTCTTGTGAGTAAATCCCAAGAAGAAGGAAAAATTAGTAAAAAAGATTCTTCCGGATCTCCTCTTGTGAGTAAATCCCAAGAAAAAGGAAATTTAGTGAAAAAGATTCTTCCGGATCTCCTCTTGTGAGTAAATCCCAAGAAGAAGGAAAAATTAGTAATAAAAATTTTCTTCCGGATCTCCTCTTGTGAGTAAATCCCAAGAAGAAGGAAATTTAGTGAAAAAGATTCTTCCGGATCTCCTCTTGTGAGTAAATCCCAAGAAGAAGGAAATTTAGTGAAAAAGATTCTTCCGGATCTCCTCTTGTGAGTAAATCCCAAGAAGAAGGAAAAATTAGTAATAAAAAGATTCTTCCGGATCTCCTCTTGTGAGTAAATCCCAAGAAGAAGGAGAATTAGTAAAAAAAAGATTCTTCCGGATCTCCTCTTGTGAGTAAATCCCAAGAAGAAGGAAAATGTTGCATAGAGAAAAGAAGAGAGAGAGAGAGAGAGAGAGAGAGAGAGAGAGAGATAGAGAGAGAGAGAGAGAGAGAGAGAGAGTATGAGAGGGGAGAGTAATAAGTTTAATGAATATATTATATTTATTACAAAAATCCTTCGCAAAGAGAGAAAAGGTGTTCAAAAAAAAAAAAATCAAGAGCGGAAATAAACTAGGTGATTAATTCTGGACTTACTACTTGCTGAATGTGTGCGTGTCGGTGATAGTGAATGGAATACTCTCGGAGCCGCAGGCCTCCAAACTGGGCCGCACTCAGCGGGAGATGACAGGTCCGGTCGGAGGGATTGCGCGTGCGATGGACAGTGGTCTGCAGATCCCAACCAGGGACGTTTCGAATGGCACTTTTTTCTTTCGACCGAGACTTACACTCCGTACGAGTTTAAAGGCCGCGATCCGAGAGTCGCAGAACTCGAGCATACAAGATGCCACGGAACTGCGATTCGGAATGATCAAGACTAGACTGCGCGCTCCGCTGGAAAACGCGCTATTTATACAAATTTTCTTCTGTGATTCCCTTTGTCCCATCGAGGGCCGTGTGCACCACTTTATTCATTAATACACCCACGTGCAATATTTACTTTTACGACTTTTTAATATTCCTCGGTAATTGTTATCCGAGAAAGCGGCAGGTTTGACAATTGAACTCTCAGAAGCATTAAATGTCAAAAAATTCTTTGATTTGTTGCTATGCGGGTGTCGGGCATCAGAACTCAAAGGGATGCACACGTGCGTCTTCCAGATCCCTGATTTTACTATCTTGAGTGTTTCCGGTATCGAGCAACGGTGTCACCTCAGATCTCCTCAATTGATGAATTTATAACTACTTAATTTCCGACATCCGGTTATTGCCGTGAGAGTCACCGAATTCTTAGGATCGGGGTGAGATCACCTTCGCTCGCCCGTTAATTAGAATATCCGCTGGTTGCGAAGGAAAGAATCGTTACTCCGCAGGACGTAACATATCCATAGATACGATAATCGCTTGCAGGCACATTTTTTAAAACTATTCTCAACGTGAGAATGAATAAAAATTTAAAAAGAGTCTTTAGGACCCATATGTGGGTAACTTGTAACTTGTAAATTTTTGGCATTTTAGATACTTCTTTATTTTTTATTAAATAAATGTTTATTTAGTTCCAAATAGTATAAAAGTATGTATATGAAATTGTAGAATTAAAAAAATTTATTTTAGTATAATATATACGCATTATAAAGTGTTGTATAATATTCTTTTTTTTGCATACTTAGAGTATTATTACATTTAGCGCAAACACCATGAAACTTCTACGACTTTCTTCGAAGTCAGTGCTTACACACAAACACTGTGAAACTTTTAGAATTCTGTTCGTAGTCTGTACTCGTATGCGAACATTGTGAAACTTTTGGAACTCTCTTTGAGATCCGTGCTCACCTTTAAAAATCACGTTTTGCAATATGAGAAACCAACGTCTATTTTATACTCTCGAAGACTTATGAACATTTTTAACATTGGCGCACTAACAAAATACATTTTTATAAGTATTGTTTTAGTCAAATATTATAATTTTTAAATTAGTAAAAATATTTGTAATTGCAATTTAAAAAAATTTACATTAGTAAAAATTGTTTCATAAACATTTTTTTATTTATTATGATAAATACCAAATTACGCAGTAGAAGCATCTAGAAGATGGTGTTTGCTCTATTATCTAATCTACAAAAAAGATTATGAAGAAATCGACAATGATGTAGACTGCATGGAGCAAAAACATATGTCGAGAAATAATCAGTGTATGATATATTTGGAATATGAAGATAACCTCGATGATCCGGATTATCAAGAAGCGTTAGAGCAAAAGGAAAATGACGAGAACATTTAGAACGTAACAGCAACCGTCCTCCCCCACAAAAAAAATGCAGTTCGCGGAGATCGCCTTTTTACATTAAAATAACTATTGATGGATCGCCGGAGTGAGATGGAGTGAGATATTGCTTCGATTGGAACCCGCTTAACATTGTGCAGGTTGTGTAGATTTGTGAGAGAAAAAAAACTTTCTTCTACGATGCACAGTCCGCTTTATTAAATTAAGTACATAATTGAAGTTGTGGAATCTGCAATAGAACAAATCTCAAAGGCTTGTACTAACGGGCACGATCGAATCGCGGCAATACTCATGGGAGCACGGATAGAGCGCGAGAGCGAGCAGAGCATCCATGAACAGGAATGCGGAATTATTCCTCCGTTTAAACTACTCGATCCACCCGGAATCGAGGGAGACCCGCACTATCCCGCGACTACTCGCTTCAATTTGGAAAGAAAGAATTGTCCCTTAAACTTGTATCACACTACAGACTTCCAACTCTGACGTCACTACTGACTCCGACTCCCGACTATAATTCAACCAATCACATCAAAGCACTGACCAAATCTGACTGCCAACTCAAAAATAAAGATCACTCTATTTGTTGAATTATAATCGGAAGTCGGAGTCAGTAATCGAGTCAGAGTCGAAAGTCTGTAGTGTGATACAGGTTTTAATAGACAAAGATAGGCAGGACTACAGCTCCTGAATACGCGCGTCATCGCTCCAACAGCAGCAAACGTGAAATAATCGATTTACGATCCATAATCATGAAATAGATTATCAAGAAAGAGTTTCAAAACTATTATAGAACTATTATCAGAAGCTCAACGTATCGCGGTAAAAGTTAGATCTACTATCGAGACTTAATCGTTACTTTTCTCTAACTCGTTACCAGAAAAAGTTATTTTACACACACAAAAATTTACACACACACACACACACATACACACACACACACACGCACACGCACACGCACACGCACACGCACACGCACACGCACACGCACACGCACACGCACACGCACACGCACACGTACATGCACACACGCACACGCGCACAACACACACACACACACACACACACACACACACACAGGTTATCACAATAAGGTAGAAGGAATCGAGATAAATCAAAATGTCTAATATCATTTTGCGATATTTGCAATAATTTTTGAGTAATAAAATATTAAAGTCAGCCAAATAAAAGCGCGCGGTAAACAAGCGGTCGCTCGCCGCGGCCCGACTGTAGGCGACGGTACGTGGCGAGAGGATGGATAGCTTGACACCGCACCGCTCCCTCAAGCCCCCGCACCAAAACAAGGCTCGCGGTCTTATGGCTCAGGCAAGCGATCGTTAGTCTTTCCGCGCATTCTTATTCGTCTGACTTTAATATTTTATTACTCAAAAATTATTGCAAATGGTATTAGACTTTTTGATTTATCTCGATCTCTTCTACTTCATCGTGATAATCTGCATACATTGGTCTGGGATATCCTGTATGTATATATGTACGAGTATGTATGTATATACAGGGTGATTCAGAATAACCTTATGTCCTTGAAGAGACATATTCCTGAGGTTATTCTGAAACAACTTTTCCTTTGGCAAAAATTTGTCCGAAGCGTAGTTTTTAAATAATAAAAGGAAATAGTTATCCAATAACCGGGCGCATATAACCGTAAGGCAGGGCCGGCGCAATTCACCGTTCAATATGGGCGATTGCGTGAGGCGATCACAGTGATAAGCTGATAGCTAAAACACTGCTTTCCTTTCCTTCTCCTCTCTCTCACTTTCTCTCTCGCTCATTCAAAGCCTCTATCCCATTCTTATTTTCATTTTTTTCTTATTTATTTATCAATTCATACACTAACACTGAAATAATGCTAGAATTAAAAACGGTATTTAATTATTTGACGTCTTGCTTTTAATAATTCTGTACGTGTAAAAAATATATTTTTTTAGTCAAAAATAGCATATTTAAAATGCGTGATTGAAAAATAAAAATGCAGAGTGAAAGAGAAAGAGAGAGAGAGAGAGAGAGAGTTCGATCAAATTTGAACGTGTATATTCACTTATCATCCTACATAGCAATCAGCCTTTATCTTCACAAAAACAAAATATCCATATTAAACTCGAGATTTGTCTCTTTTCTTCTTAAATTATCGACATCATTTGTCATATTCACTGCAATTATTCTTTTGATTGAAAAATACTGACGTACACTTTATACAAATTACTATCGCCAATTATTATTAGTCACTATTAATCACGCGTGAGAATTACTTAAAAAATGAAACACGTGCATGTGACCGTGATCTCGAAGGTTTTAAGGTCATTCCGGTTTTTGACGGCCGAAAGACTGAGTTTGATATGAGACAAGAAACAGTCGCTCAAGAAACGTGAGCTGTGAACGCACCGCGAGTGCAACGTTTGGCTCGTCCGGGATAACCGTGAAATCTTCGAGTTCATGGTCACAAGCGCAACAGTATTTTTAATTATTAATTATCGCCTTCTGATTTTTAGAACGTTGATTACACAGTGATACCACAAACAATAAAACAAGTCAACTGCTCGCTCGTAAAGCAAAGAGAATATAACCTAACCTCTTTGTTGTAAACACGTGTCGTGTGTTCGTCGTGTAAACACGTGTTCTTTTTTAAGTAATTCTCACGCGTGATTAGTAGTGACTAATAGTGATTGACGATAGTGATTTGTATAAAGTGATGTCTTACTAATTTTCGATCAAGAAAATGATTGCAGTGAATGTGACAAGTGATGTGATTTAAGAAGAATAGAAGAAAATCTTAAGTTCAATATGGATATTTTGTTTTTGTGAAGATAAAGCTGATTGCTGTGCAGAATGATAAGTAAGTATACACGTTCAAATTTTATTGAACTCGTCTCTCTTTCTCTCTCTTTTTCTTTCACTCTGCATTTTTATTTTTTAATGACGCATTTTAAATATGCTATTTTTGACTTAAAAAGAATATTTTTTTACTCTTACAAAATTATTAAAGAAAAACGTCAAATAATTAAATATAGTTTTTAATTCTAGCATTATTTTAGTATCAGTGCATGAATTGATAATAAATGAGAAAAAAATGATAATGAGAATGGGATAAAGCTTTTGAGAGAGCGGGACAGAGAGAGAGAGAGAGAGAGAGAAAGAGCAAGAGAATGAGAGAGAAAGGGATGGGAGGGAGGAAAAACAGTGTTCGAGCTGTCAGCTGATCATTGCAATCACCTCACGTAATCGCCCATAACAAACAGTGAATTGTACCGATCCTGTCTCACCGCTATATGCGCTCTGTTATTGGATAACTATTTCTATTTATAATTTAAAAACTAAGCTTTGGACAAATTTTTACCAAATAAAATGTTGTTTTAGAATAACCTCAGGAATATGTTTTTTCAAGGACATCAGGTTATTCTAAATCATCCTGTATATACATACATATATATATTATTATGCTCGACCAGACGAGCACACAAAAACACTCGCGCGAGCACACAGCACGAAATAACTACACTCTCTTTTGTACAAAAGAACACTGACTTTAATTAAGTAATTATATACAATTTACTGGAAGCGGAATTATCCAAATGTCGCTTGACAGCTACGCGTCCAGAACAGAACAAAAGCCGGCCGAGCTTCTTTGTCTGATCGATAAATCTTCCTTTGGCCAACTTCGCAAGCTCGGTCAAATGGCACAACACTATATAAATATATACAGGGTGTCCCAGACCAATGTATATAAATTTTTAGGATGAGTTAGAAGGGAACAAGATAAATTAGACAAAAGTCTAATACCATTTTGCGATATTTGCAATAACTTTCGAGTGATAAAATATTAAAGTCGGCCGAATAAGAGCGCGCGATGAGACAAGCAGTCGCTCGCCTGAGCCGTAGGACCGCACATCGCGGCCCGACTGTAGGTGACGCCGCGACGGTAAATGGCGCGCAGCGAGGGGAAGGATAGCTTGGCACCGCACCGCTCCTTCATGCTCCCGCACCGCGCCGTGGCACACGTCAACGCTGTACACTTGCGATCACAATTATTAAATATTTTGTTCTTTGTAATATTTATGGCATTTTTTATAGCGAAAAATCAAAAGTTAAATAATATAACTTCGCGAATATAGCATTACATATCTCTCTCTCTCTCTCTCTCTCTCTCTCTCTCTCTCTCTCTCTGTAAAGTACAAGAACACAGTAAATATTATCTCCTTAAACAACAGTTCTAATTAATGCTATTTGAATCTCATTATTATGTGTAATTTCAAGTGAAAAATTTAAACTAGTACCATTTCTTTACACTTTTCATATTAAGCACGGTAAGGCACTCGGATAAATAGTATCATTCTGATTATAATTTATATAATTCCAGCGATAGTTTTTGTTGGAGCAGATGGCGTTTATGCCAAGTTTTCATAGTTATTTTTTCGATTAAGGCGCTATCTATGACCATCTCGGTTGTTTTCGCTCTATTGTGCGCTTATGCAAAACTCTCTATTGTATCTGTTACGTTTCGCCCCCCCCCCTTGCCGCCAAAATATATATGTGTGTGTGTGTGTGCATCTCCGCATTAATACTCTTTATCATTCCTGTCCACTGCGTACGATCATTAAGATATTTCCGAAGTCGATTTATTCCATCAGGTTATAGGCCCAGACTTAGAAGGACAAACAAAATAAAGCAAGATATAAAGATATAACACAAGTGAAAAGGCTGACGTACACATAACCTTTAAGATGGCGCAAGACAACGTGAAATTCAATATCCCATTATTGAATGGAGGTAATTATGTCTTCTGGAAAACCAAGGTACGTGCAATATTAACGCGCGATGATTTATGGGACGTTGTAAATGAGCCCAAGCCGGCACAGCCTGACGAGGCGTGGAAAAAGCGCAATAATAAAGCAATGGCAACGATCACGTTAAGTGTAGAAGACAGTCAATTAATACATTTCGCGCATCTTGACAACGCGTTTGATACATGGCAGGCAGTATTGAGAAAATATGAACGTTCAACATTTTGCAGTAGGTTATATCTCCGGAGAAAATTGTATAGTATCCATTACCGTAGTGGATCCATGAGCAATCACATCGATGCAATTATGGAAGTGGTTGGACTGCTATGCGGATCAGGAAGGCCTCTCGAAAATGAGGAAATAGTTGCCGTTCTATTGGTAAGTTTACCAGAATCGTACTCGAGACTTGTTACAGCGCTCGAGGGAAGAGACGAGGCAGATTTGACAGTGGAATACGTAACCGGAAAAATGTTGGACGAATATCAAAAACGCATGGAAAGCAATGAGTCAAGTGACAAGAATTCTGAGGTGGCACTTCAGTCAGCAGTTGCAAATCCAAGTAATTACAGCCGTATCAATAAAGGTGAGAAAGATAAACGTGTTGTAAAAAGGGATAACAAAGAAACGCGAACATGTTTCTTCTGTCATAAACAAGGACATGTTAAGGCAAATTGCAGATTTTTTAAGAAATCTTCACAGCAGAGAGGTTCAAGTGCAGAGTCGGGAAAAGAGACCGCAGAAGCTAGGAGTGGAATCCAAGATAATCAAATAACGTTCTCCATGAAAGAAGAAGCCCGAGCAGCTAATATTGGAGTATGGTATGTTGATTCAGGGGCCACGAGCCATATGACAAATGATCGAAATTTTTTCACAGTACTACAAGATACAAATATGAAGATATTCCTTGCTGACGGTTCATCAGTTGATGTAGCTGGAATTGGAGAAGGTTATTTAAAGTGCAGAACTACAGATAAATTAATACAGACAATAGAACTTAAAAATGTGTTATACATTCCACGACTTGATGGCGGATTAATCTCGGTACTCAAGATAATAGAACACGGATTTCGTGTAATATTCGAGAAAAACGACTGCACTATTTACCAAGGACGCCAAGTAGTGGCAAAAGCAGAAAACAGCGGAAATATGTTCAGATTAAAGACAATCGGACTAGAAATGATAGCTAGAATCGCAAATGTGGAAACATGCATTCATCAATGGCATCGCCGATTAGGCCACAGGGATTTGAAAGCAATAAAACCCTTATCAAAGGAAGGACTAGCCACTGGAATAAAAATAACCGCATGTTCTAACGAGATAATTTGTGAACACTGTATCAAAGGAAAATTGGCTCAAACAAAGTTTCCAAAAAGTAAAAGAAGAGAGAAAGAGCCTATGAAATTGATCCACTCTGACCTATGTGGCCCGATGCAGACTGCTACGCCAAATGGTAATAAATATTTTTTAACTCTAATTGATGATTATTCCCGTTTTACAGTGGTATGTCTACTGAAAACAAAGGATGAGGTCTCGAACGTCATAAAGGAGTACATCACTATGATGTTGACAAGATTTGGAAGGAAGCCTATTGCCTTGCGAACAGATAATGGCAGGGAATATGTCACATCTGAGCTGACCAATTTCTTAAGAAAAGAAGGCATTCAACACCAACTTACTGTAGCATACACGCCGCAACAAAACGGAGTTGCTGAGCGGAAAAATAGATCATTGACTGAATCCGCGAAGTGTATGTTATTGGATGCAGATTTAAATAACCGCTTTTGGGGAGAAGCGGTATTAACTGCAGCGTACTTACAAAATCGTATAGTAAGTTGAAGCATCAATAAAACTCCTGTAGAAATGTTCACTGGAAAAAGGCCGGACCTTAGACATATTCGGATATTCGGTTCGAAAGTTTATTCCTTCGTTCCTAAACAAAAACGCAAGAAATGGGACGACAAAGCCAATGAAGGTGTATTAGTTGGCTATGATGGAAACACTAAAGGATATAGAATTCTAAACCCAAGGACAAATCGGATTTGAATCAGCCGGTCTGTAAGAATAATAGAGCATGATACCGAGAAGACAAATGTACGACACAATTTGGATGAAAAAGGAGAAAAGCATGATAAAACAGCACGGGACCTTTGGCTACGAAATGTTACCAACAGAAGATGAGGAAAATAGCGGAACTGATTCAGAAGAAGAATCTGAGAACTGCGCATTGGATGAAGAAGAATGTGAGATACCAGTTGCTAAGCCCGAACAACCACAGAGACGGGAATCACAACGAACGAATAAAGGAGTACCTCCCCTGAGATTGGCATATAGAGCACAAACGAATTTGATCACAGAGCCGGGCTCATGGACTGAAATGATGGAATTACCATTGCGCGAACGAGAGCGATGGATAGCAGCAGCTAAAGAAGAAATAAAATCCTTGAACGAACACAAAGCATGGGAACTCACTGAACTTCCACCGGGTAAGAAAACAATTACATGTAAATGGGTATTCAAGGCCAAATCAGATGATGAACCCTACTTACAAAGCCCAATTAGTGGCTAGAGGTTTCTCTCAAATTTACGGAAAGGATTATGATCAAGCGTTCTCGCCTGTGGTCAAGCATGAAACTATACGCATCTTACTTCTTATTGCAGCTCAAAAGAAATTACATGTACGTCACCTGGATGTGAAGAGCGCTTATCTAAACGGCGAACTTGAAGAGGAGATTTTTATGGATCAACCGCAAGGTTTCCAGAAACGAGGACAAGAATACAAGGTTTTAAAATTAAAGAAGAGTCTCTACGGCCTGAAACAATCGGCTCGAGTTTGGAATAAACGAGCAACGGAGGTACTTGCCCAGATGGGTTTCTTGCCCGGAAAAGCTGACCAATGTCTATATACAAGAAAGGAAAAGGATGGAACCATAACTTATATACTACTGTATGTCGATGATCTTCTAGTGGCCAGCACAACTGAGAAGATGATTGAAAAGATAAGTAGAAGTATTCAAAAACATTTTCGTATCAAGTATTTGGGAAACGTCAATCATTATTTAGGGATACGTATAGAACGTAAAGAAGACGGATCATTTTTGCTCAGCCAGAAGGAGAAAGTTATCAAATTGCTGGAAGAGTATAGTCTACTGGAATCAAGACCAGTAGCCACACCAATGGAAACAAGTTTTTTGAATTCAGGATCAAGTGCAAGACTACCGAATAATTCAAAATTCAGACAAGCCATGGGATTGTTATTGTACATCGCCACGGTAACAAGACCGGATATTGCCTTGGCAGTAAGGATTTTATGTCGCCGCTTCGAGAATCCGACAGTACAAGACTGGAACGCAGTCAAGAGAATAATACGTTACCTAGCATCTACGATAGACAAGAAATTGGAGTTGTCTTCTACAGGTAAAATGGAGCTGGAATGCTTCGTGGATGCAGACTGGGCCGGAGACAGAGTGGACAGGAAATCCACCACTGGATGTGTCTTCCGTCTGGGAGATGGAACTGTGGCATGGTCAAGCCGCAAACAGACTTCAGTAGCCATGTCATCGACAGAAGCGGAATATGTTGCAGTATCACATGCAAGCAAGGAACTACTTTGGCTCAGACAACTGCTTAGGGATATGCATATCCTAGAAAAGGACCCAACTATTATCTACGAGAACAACCAAGGATGCATATGTTTAATCGGATCGGATCGGTGCGGTGTACGCACTGATGTAAACACATAGATGTCTGCCATCATCACATCCGGGACTTGCGAGAAGAGAAGGTGAAATAAAGTACTGTCCAACTGAGGCTATGTTGGCTGACGTCTTGACAAAGCCGCTACCAAGGGAACGTTTTCTGGAATTGACCAGATGCCTGGGAATCTGCTGATTCAAACTTGCCAACGCGAGAAGGGGTGTTGGAGCAGATGGCGCTTATGCCAAGTTTTCATAGTTATTTTTTCGATTAAGGCGCTATCTATGACCATCTCGGTTGTTTCCGCTCTATTGTGCGCTTATGCAAAACTCTCTATTGTATCTGTTACGTTTCGGCCCCCCCCCCTTGCCACCAAAATATATATGTGTGTGCATCTCTGCATTAATACTCTTTATCATTCCTGTCCACTGCGTACGATCATTAAGATATTTCCGAAGTCGATTTATTCCATCAGTTTTCATTAGAAATATTTATGTAATAATATAGCACATTGTTACTGTGAATGTAAATAATGTTATTAATTTAATACATTATTATAAGAAACAAATATAAAATCTAACATTAAAAAATATGTCGCTGCTGCAACTGTGCTTAAATTGATGATCGTAGAGTGAAATATTCTTTCAGAACTGCGATAAATAATCAGCAGCACACTTTCTCCGAATATTGTTCCGTATTTAAATATATTAAAAAAGTAACAGTTAATACTTATTTTTGAAATTACACATAATAGTGGGACTCAAATATGATTAATTCGTACTGTTGTTAAAACTTGTAATATTTACTGTATTCTTGTGCTTTAGAATGAGAGGTGTCAGCTACATTCGCAAAGTTAACACTTTCCCTCCCCCCGCCTAACAAATACTGATTTTATTTTTATTTTTATTAGTAAGTGTGACGACTGTGAAAATGTTACTGAAACTGCTAATATTTTTTTCTTATTAATAAATGCCATATCGCAGTTTCAAAGAAAAGCTATCATTTCCGCACCACCTTGAGGTTGCTTGGCGCGTTTTTTTTAAAGTGGTTTTCCCTGTAGGCCTAATCCACTCTCATTATTTAATTTAATAATTGTTCGAAGTGCTTTCCTCGTGCTTGTAAGCAGAGTTTGGCTCTTCGAGTTATTTGTCGCGTTGCACGGTGCTCTATATCCGGCGTTATGGTATTAAAGGCCGCTAAAATTTCTGCGCGTACCTCAGCTTCAGTACCATGACGCCTGTGCTCGATTTTACCTTTAATGTACCCCCAAACAAAATAATCCAACACATTTAAATCTGGCGACCGTGCCGGCCAAGTGATTGGGCCACCTCGACCCATCCACATGTCCGGAAAACGCTCATTTAAATGTCCCCTTACATGACGGGAGAAATGTGCGGGAGCTCCATCATGTTGATAAATCATTTCTTCCCGCTCGCGGAGAGGAATATTTTCTAACAGAGGCGGTAATTCGTTTCGAAGAAACGCCTTGTATACCTCGCCATTCAGACGTGGCGGAAAGAACACCGGGCCAATCAATTATAATCAGAATGATACTATTTATCCGAGTGCCTTACCGTGCTTAATATGAAAAGTGTAAAGAAATGGTACTAGTTTAAATTTTTCACTTGAAATTACACATAATGATGAGATTCAAATAGCATTAATTAAAACTGTTGTTTAAGGAGATAATATTTACTGTGTTCTTGTACTTTACAGAGAGAGAGAGAGAGAGAGAGAGAGAGAGATGTAATGCTATATTCGCGAAGTTACATTATTTAACTTTTGATTTTTCGCTATAAAAAATGCTGTAAATATTACAAAGAACAAAATACTTAATAATCGTGATCGCAACTGTACAGCGTTGACGTGTGCCACGGCGCGGTGCGGGAGCATGAAGGAGCGGTGCGGTGCCAAGCTATCCTTCCTATCGCCACGCTCCATTTACCGTCGCGGCGTCGCCTACAGTCGAGCCGCGGTGGGTGGTCTTACGGCTCAGGCGAGCGACTGCTTGTCTCATCGCGCGCTCTTATTCGGCCGACTTTAATATTTTATCACTCGAAAGTTATTGCAAATATCGCAAAATGATATCAGACTTTTTGATTTATCTTGTTCCCTTCTAACTCATCGTGATAATTTTTATACATTGGTCTGGGACACCCTGTATATATATATATATATACACTGGGCAACAAAATTATCGCAACACTCATTTATATCAAAATTTCGCACAACTTCAAATAATCGTAACTTCGTTAAAAATTATCGTACTTGAAAAAATTTTTTTTATTTTAAAGCTTAAAGTCTCTACTTTAAGATGCATTTGGCCAATTTTGAATTTCTTCTTTCCTCCTTCCGCCGTCTTTTTAAAAGTAAAGACATGTTTTGTCTCCGAACATTTGCAAAGTTTGACGCACTCCACGGAGTAGGACGAATTTTTTTCGCAAATATCACAATAATCATCGTAAAATTTGGACTTTTCGCTGCAAATTAAAAAAAAAGAGGTTCGTACGATTTTTTTTTGAGGAGTTAGGATGTATCAAAGTTATGTATGCATTTTGGTCAGTTACCGTCAGCATTAGCATAACCCGATGTGCACCACGGGGAGGTTGCTGGTCGGATTTCGCACATCGTGTGTGTGTGTGTGTGTGTGTGTGTGTTTGTGTGTGTGTGTGTGTGTGTGTTACAGCAGAGATGAGGACCCCACGGTTCGTCACTTCCGCAGTATTTTATGACTCCAAACCCTCTCTGCTGTGTGTGTGTGTGTGTGTGTGTGTGTGTGTTACAGCAGAGATGAGGACCCCACGGTTCGTCACTTCCGTAGTATTTTATGACTCCAAACCCTCTCTGCTGTGTGTGTGTGTGTGTGTGTGTGTGTGCGCGCGCGCGCGTGCGCGTGTGTGTGTGTGTTGCATAAAAAATGTGGGTGCTCTCGCATTTAATATGAGGTATTCCCACCTCGTCTTCGAATGACTTCTTGTAAACGGTCATGCATATTAATGCATGACCTAATTGTGGCTTGAGGAATTTCGTGCCATATTTGCTGTAATATTGCTCCTAACTCCTGCAGATTTGTTGGTTGTCTCTCCACATCTCGCAATCTTCTTCCCATCATATCCCAGACATGTTCAATGGGATTCAAATCCGGGCTCATTGCTGGATGTGGTAACACCTCGATGTTGTTTTGTTCGAGGAAGTTAAGAGCAATCCTGGCAGTGTGTGGGCGAGCGTTGTCATGCATGAGAATAAAATTGCGCCCCATTTGACGACGCATGGGTATTATGTGAGGACGCAAAATTTCTTCTACATAACGTTCTCCTGTCAATCCAGGAGGTGGTATGATGACAAGATTTGTGCGTTCATGCATCGATATTCCACGCCATACCATGACAGAGCAATAACCAAACGCTCGAACAGCGTTTTGAAGAAAACTGCATCGAGCCAAACCAAGGCTCGACGCAGTTTTCTTCAAAACGCTGTCATTACGACGCCAAACGTGTACTCTTCCATCGGAACGGAAAAGACAAAACCGTGATTCGTCAGTGAACAATACATTGTTCCACTGTCTCAGAATCCAATTCTGATAAGTGCGTGCATATTGCAAACGAGCACGTCTATGAGCCACAGATAACATTGGCACTCGAGCACGAGCTCGCGACCGCAAATTTCCTTCGTGCAAACGCCTCCTGATCGTTTGAGCACTAATTTGTTTGTGCGGAAGAACTGTATTTGCAATTACTCGTGCAATTCTTGTTGGATTTCGATTTGTCTCATTGATGATGCGGCGATCTCGAAGGTCGAAGACGAATAATGTCAGCTAGAGAAGACAACATCGAGGTGTTACCACATCCAGCAATGACCCCGGATTTGAATCCCATTGAACATGTCTGGGATATGATGGGAAGAAGATTGCGAGATGTGGAGAGACAACCAACAAATCTGCAGGAGTTAGGAGCAATATTACAGCAAATATGGCACGAAATTCCTCAAGCCACAATTAGGTCATGCATTAATATGCATGACCGTTTACAAGAAGTCATTCGAAGACGAGGTAGGAATACCTCATATTAAATGCGAGAGCACTCACATTTTTTATGCAACACACACACACGCGCACGCGCGCGCGCACACACACACACACACACACACACACACACACACACACACAGCAGAGAGGGTTTGGAGTCATAAAATACTGCGGAAGTGACGAACCGTGGGGTCCTCATCTCTGCTGTAACACACACACACACACACACACACACACACACACACACACACACACACACACACACACACAGCAGAGAGGGTTTGGAATCATAAAATACTGCGGAAGTGACGAACCGTGGGGTCCTCATCTTTGCTGTAACACACACACACACACACACACACACACACACGATGTGCGAAATCCGACCAGCAACCTCCCCGTGGTGCACATCGGGTAATGCTAATGCTGACGGTAACTGACCAAAATGCATACATAACTTTGATACATCCTAACTCCTCAAAAAAAAATCGTACGAACCTCTTTTTTTTTTAAATTTGCAGCGAAAAGTCCAAATTTTACGATGATTATTGTGACATTTGCGAAAAAAATTCGTCCTATTCCGTGGAGTGCGTCAAACTTTGCAAATGTTCGGAGACAAAACATGTCTTTATTTTTAAAAAGACGGCGGAAGGAGGAAAGAAGAAATTCAAAATTGGCCAAATGCATCTTAAAGTAGAGACTTTAAGCTTTAAAATAAAAAAAAATTTTTTCAAGTACGATAATTTTTAACGAAGTTACGATTATTTGAAGTTGTGCGAAATTTTGATATAAATGAGTGTTGCGATAATTTTGTTGCCCAGTGTATATTGTCACGTACTTTTCCTGACTCCGGAGAGCAACGGCGAAGTACGCGATCAAACAACGGGATAACTCGCGAAACACGCGCGGGAGCGACGAGCGAACCGAGCAACACCAAACGCTCGCACCAAATCGCGAGATTGGGCGCCAGACGCGATAATACCGGTCGCGTCTCCGGGTTCACTCTTCCACTCTAAACTCGGCGTAACAACACGCGAGAACGGGTCATGCCAAAACGCGAAATCGTCGCTCGCACGCGGCCAGCTAGCTCCTCTAACCGGTAGAGGGGCGAGGTAGCGGAGACAGGGACGAAGCGGCTCTCTTACGGGAGACGACGGGTAGGCGAGAAACTAAATAACGTCAGGCCGATGTAACAGACAGAGATCACATATATTGCAGATAATAGAAACAGCATACAATAAAATAAGAGAAAAAAAAGAAAAGCGGTTAACGTACGAAAGAAAGACACAGCGATAAGGCGTTGACCACAGGAATTAATAATCCAGACGCGGGAATTATTTCAACTCAGACCGTAATTACGCTACACGCGCCGATCATGACGACTGGTCCCGCGCGAAGCGCGGCAACCAATCACGCGCGCTCTGACCGGCGCGGCAAGAACACGAACGCAGAGCCTCCGCTAAGGCGAGCAACGCAATTCTGAGACGGAAGTGCGTACAGTAAAAGATTCGCGCCGACGACAACGCAGTCGCCGGAACCGCATTACAAAATTAATAGACCATGCGCGATACACCAAGTCACCGATATCTCGGACGGCCGTAACACGACTCACGCACGTGAGCAAGGGCTTTGCGGCTTCCCGAGAAGCCGGTCATTCGCGAGCTTCTACGGCGGGACGGCTCAAACACACGCGGCAGCCGACAGCTGGGTGCCTCGACGAGGTCTCGGGCTTGAGGTGGAGAGCCAGCCAAACACTAAAAAGCAAGGTGCGTTCAATCGCCACGCGGCGGACGCACTCGCACACTAACCCAATGGCTCCACCTCAGAACGCGAGCCGGTCGACACCGACAGCTCGTGGCTTTACACAGCGGTTAGACGGGTCACCTCGACTTCAGCACGGTTCTTCCTCCGCTCCTCGATCCGCGGGGCTTGTCCGGGCCTGGCACACTCGACAATAGCCGCTCCCGATATCTCCAGCCGATATCTCGCACGCTCGCTCACGCTTCGCACCGCAGGGATCGCCGGGTCGCACGCAAAAGCCTAGAGGATCGCGTTCGATGCGCGATCGATGAGCGGTACCCCTCCCACAGGGTGCGCGATATCCTTGCGCCTAGCGGCGCGGCCTATCCGCGGCCGCCCTTATCTAGCCGTGACGTCACGGCAGCGCAGTGTCGGGTCTCCGCAGGTGTCGTGCGGTCCCCGTCGGCATCCGACATCCTCGTCGTTCTTGTCATCCTCGCGGACGACAGCAGCAGAATTTCTCCAGCGACGACTCTTCGCCGCTACCCTCCTCGATGGACAGCCGGCATTCGACGGCCCTTGTCCTGGCCGTTCGTCCGCCCCAGCCTGTCCATCAGCTGTGCCACTCGCAAGCCTCCTTTGCGTGGCGCTTATCTGTTGCCACGTCTTGTCTTGTCCTCCTCTCCGTCGGCGTTTTCCTGTGTGCCGGCCCTGGACGATCGCCCTCTCTCTTTCCTGTCGCGGTCCGTCTCCCTCGCCGCTGCTGGTCCTTCGGTGGTGTTTGTCGAGGTGCCCGCGGTTACATGTAATATGCCGCGAATGAATAAATAAAATAACACGCAACGCAGTCCCGCCGGAGATTTCGCTCTCTCGTTGAGTGCCCGGCCCGGTCGCTCGCGCCTCCTCGCGCTACGCTTAGGCGGAGGACGAAGTGGCGTGGCAGATAAAACTGCCACGTCACAATATATATATATATATATATATATATATATATATATATATATATATATATATACTACTGTGTCCAAAAAGTAAGGTGACATTGCATTTATTTCGAAAATTCTTTATTTATTCTTGCAAATCAATTTCGTCCCCTTCAAAGTAATCCCCCCTGATATAATACACTTATTCCAACGGATTTTCCAATCTTCGAAACAGTTGTAATAATCGATTTCAGGAATGGCCTTTAGCTCCTTCTTCGCAGCGAAACGGTGTCCCCGGAACGGCCGCTTGAGTTTGCTGAATAGCCAGAAGTCGCATGGAGCCAAATCAGGTGAATACGGTGGTTGTGGAACGATATTAGTCGAGTTTTTGGTTAAAAAATCACGAATCACCGTTTCGAGTCGATAGAAGAGATTCAAGCCGCTGCGAAGAAGGAGCTAAAGGCCATTCCTGAAATCGATTATTACAACTGTTTCGAAGATTGGAAAATCCGTTGGAATAAGTGTATTATATCAGGGGGGGATTACTTTGAAGGGGACGAAATTGATTTGCAAGAATAAATAAAGAATTTTCGAAATAAATGCAATGTCACCTTACTTTTTGGACACAGTAGTATATATATATATATATATATATATATATATATATATACAGGGTGTCCCAGATCACCCGTCTCACCCGATTTTTTTGTAAACGCGACATTTTAAAGAAAAATGTTTCAGACAAAAGTTTTGTGACTTCGAGGGGGACAAGATGGTGTCATTGGTGTGACCTTGGATAGTCGTTTGAAGATCACATAAAAGTCACCTTTAATTTCTTAAATAGAAATCCCCATTTTTCGATGCATATTTTTATAGCTTACCTCAAGAGCTTTCCAAAACGCTATAATAAAACGTTTTTCTTATCAGTACTTTTCGAGTTATGAGGTTTGAAAGTAACAATACTGCCAGCATTAGCATTACTCAAGGTGTACCGCGTGAAGATTGCATGGTCGGATTTACACTTTTGATGTGTGTGTGTTTTGTGTGTCTGTGTTTGTGTTTGCTCGGGCAACTCTAGATGTATGCGCTGGACATCCATCTTGCTGGAAAAACATGTTTAGGCGCAATTGTAGAAGAATATTTTCAAGTAATGGTAAAAAAGAAAGTAGATTTCGTCGGAAATGTCTGATTTTACGTGCTGCGTTAATTAAACCGAGGACCGAATATTTGATTCTCGTTTAGTTTAGTCTTTAGTCTTTAGTCTAACACACGTACACATGCACATTCTCTTTCTTTCGTTTCTTTTAGTTCAGTAATTTTGTCAGTAGTAACAAAAAAACTCTTCACGAGCATTTCTTACGTACAAACAACCGTAAAAATTCATTCAAAACAACATCAGCCTTGAATCGATTGAAAACGTCTTGTCTTGTGATATACGTTTTTCATGTCTGATACTGTCAGGTAAAGTGTAACAAAATCCTCATTTACCAGCCATGTCGTATTCAAACGCGGAAGCTTGTGATATGATGCTTATTTTAGGTGAATGTGATGGTCAATTTAGAGCAGCTGTAAGATTGTTGCGAGAACGGTACCTAGATTGCGCTCCTCATACGTACAAAGTTTTTTCTCGCTTAGCTAACCGAATTACCAATAAAAGTCTTATTCAACCGGATCACAATAAAGGTAGACGAATTTGACGCCAAGTTAGAGATGAAAGTATGTCGGAGATTCTTGCATCCGCTCAATTGCATCCCTGCCATTCATTGAAACGTACAGAAAGAGATTATGGAATTAGTCACATCACGATCTAGCGAATTTTCCATGAAAACAAGCTGCATCCTCTTCACCAAGCATTGACGATTGACGATTTTAGATACAGATTCAAATTTTGCAATTGGATTCGTCAACAATCGCACAACTTTTATCAGAAAATTTTATTTTCTGATGAATGCCTATTTTCAAATGACGGCTTTGTAAATACATGGAACTATCGATATTGGGCACAAGAAAATCCTCAGTGGTTCTGAGAAATTGACCATCAACGTGTTTAGAAAGTCAATGTTTGGTGCAGAATTATTGGAAAACATGTCGTTGGAATATCTTTGAAGTG
This sequence comes from Solenopsis invicta, assembly GCF_016802725.1. Classification (NCBI taxonomy): domain Eukaryota; kingdom Metazoa; phylum Arthropoda; class Insecta; order Hymenoptera; family Formicidae; genus Solenopsis; species Solenopsis invicta. The sequence continues at coordinate 23,612,348 of NC_052665.1, forward strand.
AACCGCATATCTTTCAAGTGAACCTAAACGGTATTCGGTACGCCAATATCCTTGAACATAATCTTCCGCCCTTGCTTGAAAATATTGATCTACAATTGCCTAAACATGTTTTTCCAGCAAGATGGATGTCCAGCGCATAAATCTAGAGAAGTTGCCCGTGAACCCACACACGCACACACGCACACACACACACACACACACACACACACACACACACACACAAACACATACACACAGACAAACACACATACACACCAGAGGTGTAAATTCGACCATGCAACCTCTACAAGGTACTCCTTGGGTAATACTAATGCCGGCGGTACCGTAACTTTCAACCCTCATAACTCGAAAAATACTGATTTAAAAAACGTTTTATTATAGCATTTTGGAAAGCTCTCAACGTAAGCATAGAATGTGCATTGACTACAAGAATATGTATTGAAAAATGGGAGTTTCAATTCAAGAAATTAAAAGTAACCTTCACGTGATCTTCAAACGACTATCCAAGGTCAAACCAATGACACCATCTTATGTCCCCCTCGAAGTCACGAAACTTTTGTCTGAAACATTTTTCTTTAAAATGTCGCATTTACGAAAAAATCAGGTGAGACGGGTAGTCTGAGACACCCTGTATATATAGGAGAGACCGGGGTAAATCGTTAGACGGGGTAATTCAACAATTGGAAATATTTTTTTATGGGTACATATTAAAAATTTACTTTAAACACTGTAAACACGTCCTAATGTAACGATGTTGCTAACAAAGTTTTGTTGGCAACGGCATCATATTGTAGTCGTAGTAGTGAAAAATGCGTTTTGCGACAGTCAAAGTAATTTCTGATAGTCAGTATTTCTTCGAAATTTAAGTAAGATAATAAGGTTTTTTTGAAAACTTTGAATGTACCGTGTCCAGTTGAATATATTTGAAATATTTTGTGTTTACTTTTTGCTGTGTAATGTTTATTTTTGTTGATCATACGCAATAATGCGCACAGTTGATGTTGGGGCTATTCCGAGCACCGGGGCGATTTGTTAATACTGATTGCAGCGTCTATAGGTAACCCTAACCATACGTTGACTGCGTTACGAACGTCTACGCTACGCAGAGTTAAGCGTTGACGTAAACTGAAATTCTTCATTGATTTAGTTCAAATTTGATAATATTGTGTATTTTAGTAGATAGAACATGAATATGAATATAAAATCGTCGCTCTTAAGCAAGTAAAAAGTTACAAAGCGATAAAGATTGACACTTGTGAGGTTAGGAAATCTGTCACATTGATGGCACAAAAAAACATGCAAACGTGTATGTTTGCATTTGTTTTTTCTATATCTATATTCTTTTTTAAATAAAAGAAAGTCTTAACAACAGTTTTTTTTACAGTTTTTAAACTTAAAACACAAATTTCAGGATATTCCCGGACTAGTTACGAATTACACCGGGCTTGGAGCTATTCGTAATTTTTGACATTGGTTGTCATTTTTATATGTACTTCAAAGCAAGTACACTTTCATATTTTATCTATACCGGCATTGTGAAGAGGAAGGTTCAACCTTTTGAACCGTTTCATGTTTTTTTTTTTTTGTTTAATAAATATAGAACTCAGAAGACACAAAAGAAAATAAGGTCTAACGAATAGCCCCAGTTTCCTCTATATATATACAGGGTGTCCCAGTATAAGTGGCCACTCCCCTTTATCTTGTAAACTAACAGAAATAGACCCAATAAATATAACATCAAATTAAATGGTTTAAACTAAACTTTATTGTGAACACAGTGGTTACTTACAGTGGTTACTTACATGGTTACTTACACAGTGGTTACTTACAGAAATTATCTATGTTAAAGAACGAAGAGACATGCACAATTGTTGCATGGTAAAGTGAATATTTTTATAAGATAAAAGTTGTAGTGTTTTTTCTAATGAATACAATAATGTATGATCTATTAAAATTATTTTACCAATTATAGAAGTTATGTCGGTTAAAGTTTTGTGGGCGACTAATACCATTTCAGTTTCGCCTCTGCGGTGTGTCTAACTTCAAACTCCCGTAGTGGCGATTGACATGTAACATGTTGATATCTGATTATAATATGGTGTATAATTGGTGATTATAATTGGTGTAATAATTTTATAAACCTGTAGTTTTTCGTATTCTTATTACTTACATTTTACGTACATCGAACATTATAATGTATGTATGTACACACGCACGCACGCACGCACGCACGCACGCACACACATACACACACACACACACACACACATATATATATATATTTATCTTGTTATGTCCGTAATATGTGTGGTATTATATACACACACACGCACGCACGCACGCACGCACGCACGCACGCACGCACGCACGCACGCACGCACGCACGCACGCACGCACGCACGCACACACGCACGCACGCACGCACGCACGCACACACACAGGGTGATTCAAAATAACCTTATGTCTTTGAAGAGACATATTCTTAAGTTTATTCTGAAAAAACTTTTTCTTTGGTAAAAACTTGTCTGAAGCAATAAAGCAGGGCCAGCGTAACTCACCGTTCGATACGGACGATTACTTGAGGCGATTGCAGTAATCAGCTGACAGCTCGGACTTTGCTTTTCTTCCCTCTCCCCTCTTTCTCCCGCTCTCTCAAAACCTCTATTCCATTATCATTCTCATTCTTTTCTTATTTATTTATCAATTCATACACTAACATTAAAATAATGCTAGAATTAAGAACAATATTTAATTATATGACATCTTGCTTTTAGATTAAAGTTGGTGAAAGACTGTCGAAATTTCAAATAATTGAATCTCGTCAAGAGGGCTAATGAGAGTCAGCGCGGATATAGGTGCGCGAATGTTTATTTCTTGTCCACAACAATTTTCTACGTGTTATTTTAACTAATTACAATAATTTCGGACGTTTCGACTCATTTTGAGTCATCTTCAGCGCAATATATATATACAAAATAAAATCTCCTCATCAATCAGCAAAACGGGAGGACATCGCGTCACCGGCGGTTTGCCAAATCCGCTGTGGCATCTTCCCCGTGACAGTGTCGCAAGAAATGATACTTTTCTGTTCAATGATCAGACGTTTTTTACACCGAATTTATTTAAATTGATCAAAATTGATTGACTCGCCCATTCTTGACTAATGAGGACGATAGAAGCCTTGGATAGGATTTAATTTCGTAAGAATAATTAATTCTCTTGTCACACTCGTATACACTCGACAACAGGTCATGCTCTCTATCGAAAGTCAAACTGTATACTGGCTGTGTGTTCGGTTTCAAAGTCTTGTTACAGATTCGCACACAAAGACACGCAGTCGGGGATACATAGATCAATAAATACATAAATACGGTCTATAAGAAAATACAAGAAAATATGAGTAAATAGAAAGTCGTTCGCAGCTTGTCATAATGCATAAAAAAAATTAATAACGAGAATCTGATCTTATAAATTATTGACTCTGTTACAGTTTGTTAAGTAATGAGAGATATGCATGATGTAAACAATCAGTATCTGTTTGCAAATTAAGGCTATTATTCTGTGATTGTATATGTAACATTTCTGATGTAAGTCCTACCCAAAAACCGCTCATTGTCTAGGATTATTATGTTCTCCCAATCAAAGTCATGGTTAAAATTTAATTTGTGTTCAGTGATTACGGAGTGGCTGTTTGTATTCCAATTAATATGGTTACAATGTTCAGTGATTCTTGTTTTCAATTTTCGGCCCGTTTGTCCTACGTATGAAGCATTGCAATTCTTACACATAATCTTGTAAACTACATTTTTCTTATGGTTATTTGGGAGAGCATCTTTTGGCACTTTAATAAATCTGCTTAATTTATTAAGGCTGAAAAAAGACAATTTTACATTAAGTTTCTTGGTAATAGTCTTAAATTTCTCGGAGATTGAAGGAATATATGGCAGTAAAAACCATGGCGCTCTATTGTTTGTGTCAATATTTGTGTTCTCGTCTATCTGATTAATTGTCTTTTTATTGATAAGCGATTTAAGACGGCTGTTTATTGTCTCGAAAATAAATTCTACAGGATAATCATTGGTTAGGAGTGTGTTTACAATGAGCTCAATGTTCTTACTGTGAAATTTAGGGTCAGATAGTAAAAACGCTCTGTCAACCATTCCCATAATTGTTCCCCTTTTTTGAGACAAGGGGTGACCCGATAAAAAATTCAAGTATCTTCCCGAGAACGTAGGCTTGTGATACCAATCAAAAATTAGAGCACCCTCATTCTTAATAATGGTGATGTCCAAAAAATCTATCTTGTTCCCCCCTATTTCCAATGTAAACTGCATTCTGGGGTGAAACGAATTAAACGTGTTTAACGTAAGGTCAATCAGATTTCCCGGAACTGCCATCACCACATCATCAACATATGTAAAATAAAAGGGTGGATGCATCCCAATTTTTTCTAAGGCCCAGGATTCCAGATCCCGCATAACAAGGTCCGCAATCACCGGAGATCTCATGGGGGTCCCGAATTTTTGTTTGTAGAAATTATTACCAAACTAAAATAAGTCAAGTCAAGAACAAGTTGTATCACCGTTAAAAATTTCTGTTTTGCGATACTACAAGTGTCCCTAAGAAATTCCCACCTGTTTGAGATGCTTTCTAACGCTGATCCTATGGGAATATTAGTAAATAACGAGATAACATCTAATGAAATTAATTCGTGACCTGGTTCTAACCGTTTATCCTTCAAGTTGCGGACCAATTCAAAGCTATTATTTATCTTACTTGCGGCATCTGGAATGTTTTTTGAGATAATTTCGTGTAACAACGTGGCTAAACCATAAAGAAGGCTGTCGATAGAGGAGATAATTATTCTAAGTGGCACACCAAGTTTGTGAACCTTCGGGAGTCCATACGCCCTCGAGAGATTGCCATCACTGCAATACACCCTCTTGAAAGTAGACTCTGTGATGTACTTTTTGTTCTTCCACCTAGTCAACAATTCACGAGCGCCCTTTGTCAATGTGCTAGTTGGACCTTTTTTTATATTAGAGTAAGTATTTTGATCATGTAACATTAGTAGTATTTTAGTCATATAATTTTCTTTGTTCATGAACACGGTGATGTTGCCCTTATCGGCTTTGGTGATCATTATATCCGGATTATCTCTGAGGAACTTTTTTGTAGTTTTTCTCAAATAATTGAAAGCATTGACAATTTCACTGTTTTGCTGCGGTAGGGAGAAAATATTGTTGATGAATGGAATAGCTAGATTTCTTGCTTTTAATACTGCTGTAAAAAATATATTTTTTAAGTAAAAAATAACATATTTAAAATGCGTGATTGAAAAATAAAAATACAGAGAGACAAAGACAGAGAGAGAAAGAGAGAGGGGGGGGGGAGGAGAGAGACAGAAAGAGAGAGACGAGTCCGATCAAATTTAAACATGTATACTCACTTATCATCTTGGACAGCAATCAGCCTTTATCTTCACAAAAACAAAATATCCATGTTAAACTCAAGATTTTTCTCTTTCCTTTTTAAACCACATCACTTGTCACATTCACTGCAATCGTTCTCTTGACCAAAAAATATTAACGCATTACTTTATAAAAACCACTATCGTCAATTATTATTAGTCACTACGAATCACGTGTAAGAATTACACATAAAAAGAAACATGTGCATGTAACTGTGAATTCAAAGATTGCAAGGTCATCTCAGTTTTTGACGGCCGAAAGACTGAGTTTGATATGAGACAAGAGACAGTCGCTCGAGAAACGTGAGCCGTAAACGCGCCACAAGTGCAACGTTTAGAGGCTTGTCCAGGATGACCGTAAAATCTTTGAGTTCACGGTCACAGGCGCGATACACGAACACAACAGTATTTTTAATTTTTTATTATTGCATTCGGACTTTTAGAACGTCAATCACGCAATGATACCGCGAACAATAAAACTAATCTACTGCTCGGTCGTGAAGCAAAGAGAATATAACCTAACCTACCCTCTGTTGTAAACACGTGTCGTGCATTTGTCGTATAAACACGTGTTTCTTTTTTTTGAGTAATTCTCACGCGTGATTAGTAGTGACTAATAGTAATTGACGACAGTGATTTGTATAAAGTGATGCATATTTTTAAGTCAAGAGAATAATTGCTGTGAATATGACAAGTGATGTGATTTAAGGAGAAAAGAGAAAATCAAAAATTTTATATGGATATTTTGTTCTCATGAAGATAAAAGCTGATTGCTGTGCAGGATAATGAGTGAGCATACGTTCAAATTTGATTGAAATCGTACCTCTCTGTTTCTTTCTTACTCTGCATTTTTATTTTTCAATCACGCATTTTGAATATTGTTGTGCCCCGGTGATGGCTTTGGGGACGTTGGTAGATATATCGAGATTTTCAGCGCCTTAGGAGTTAGGACTCGTAGGAAGGGCCGCTCGGTGATCGAAGATACAACACTAGCTCGTTCCAACGTTAAGATAATGTGTTTTCTTCAGTATTGCCCTCGTTACACTTGTAGTATGATTATATATGTCGCTCGTTTGCTTGTTCTTCCCGGACGGCCCGGTATATATAGGTCGGCTGTTATCTCTGGATTGTGTTACAAGCTCGACGTGTAAGTCACGTACGGCGAGTAACACACCGGACAGCTGTTTGTCAAACTCTTCCGTCGCTTTTTGATTTTGTCGCGATATTTATACGGAAATTCATCATTTGGTTCGGCCAATCGTGTTCCTTGCGGCATGCAGCTCCCACGCTTAGCCGAAATCCGAATACCGGAAAGCGACTCAGCATTAGCTGGCGCAGCGCGATGGTGTTGCGGGCCGGAAGCCCGACAGACCATCAGCGTCTTTCGATATTTCTAGCGTATGCGGAATTCGAGTCCGCTACGCGTATGCATAGCAATAGGAATCTTAATTTCCTGTTGCTATGCGTGTAATTATTGTAGTTGTACAGGGTACAACAATATGTTAATTTTGACTTAAAAAGAATATTTTCTACTCGTACAGAATTATTAAAAGCAAGACGTCATATAATTAATTAACGCTTTTAATTCTAACATTATTTTAGTGTCAGTGTATGAATTGATAAATAAATAAAAAAATAATGAGAATGAGCATGGGATAAAAATTTTAAAAGAGCGAGAGAGAAAAAGAAAGGAGGAAGGGAGGGAAAGCAGTGTCCGAACTGTCAGCTGATTATGCCTCACGTAATCGCCCATATCGAATGGCGAGTTGCGCCGGCCCTGCCTCACCGCTATACGTGTCCGGTTATTAGATAACTATTTTTGTTTATAAAATTACACATATAAAAACTATTTTTGTTTATTTAAAAACTAAGCTTTGAATAAGTTTTTGCCAAAGAAAAAGTTATTTTAGAATAATCTCAGGAATATGTCTCTTCAAGGACATAAAGTTATTCTGAATCACCCTGTGTATACAGCCATTGACAAAATTATTAGGCAGCTTATTTATTTAACAATTTTTTCAATTTATAAAAAAATACATAACACTGTCTTTATAAATGTTAATTTATTTCCTAAATAACCTCATAAACTTTTTTTTCTGATACGATGAGGGAAATGCTCATGGCACACCAGGTTGGCTAAACCATGGTAGTGTTGGACTCAAGTCAGGGCGGTGCTAACCCGGGCACGTAATTTTAGCGACCAGGCTCGCCCTAACCCGCCTATCAACTAAAAACCTCACCGAGCCACCTCGCCCTAGATGAAGGAAGACCCCGGCTAGCAATACGTCATTTCATCAGTAGCCTTCCCCCGGGGTCGGAGCGTGAGCCCCCCCACACGCCAGTTCGTCGAGTTGGGAGAGGATGTGCCTGGGCGGCGAGCCGAGATACGTCAGCTGCCACCTGTCCACCCCGTGAAAAACACTGCACGCCTCCCCCCCCGCGCTTCTTTAGGGCAGGAAGCGAGCGCCGAACTTACCTGTTCCGCGCCAACCCCCTACCCAAGGTCCAGTGGTCCCGAGGGATTGACCGGGCCTATCTCCTATCCTCGAGTGGTCGACTCACCGGATGAGCGGAGACCCCTACTCATCGGGCGATCCCACAGCCAGGGTCCTCGTCTCCTGAGCATCCCCGAGCGCAGGGGCAGTCGGAAACGAGGCCCAGGATCGCGGGGTGGCCCCCCCAGGAGGTCACTCTGCGGCCCTATCACCTCCGAGGATAGGCAACCCTGAGGGAGAAGACGTCAACGCTCTCTCCGCCAGGGGTCTCAACGCCTTCTTGATGGAGGTGCTCGAGTCGAGTCCCACTCGCTTCTCCCATTGTGGGAGAAGGAGGGGCTCGAGCACCACTTTTGCCTGTGGGAGGTGTGAGGCACTCGGACTGTCGAGTGCCTCGCACCTCTTTTTGGTCGGCGGATTTGTCCTGGAGCCCAGAGGCTCCGGACGACTCCAACGATATCTCGATCACCCCCGTGACAAAGGCCTCACTGACAGAGGTCTCCGTTACGGGAGGGATCTCCTCCATGTCGATATTGGCCACCGGCCCCTCCGACATACCACCATCCACAGCCTGAGCGCCGGGCGGGGTGGGAGGCGAAGAAATCAGCGGCCAATCATCTTCTAGGTCTCCGCCCTCCTCCCGCTGCGGATGAGGGGAAGCCCTCTTCCCCGGCCAAACAGCCGGGGAAACCCATACGCACTTTTCACCGCCGGGACGGTGGTTGTGCTCTTTACCTTTGGAGGCACACTCCGGGCAGAACGACCTATTTGCGCATTCCGCCTGGATGTGCCCCTCTCCCCCGCAATTGAAGCAGCACCGGGCCCTGTCAACACCGTCAGGGCACCGGTGCTGCGTATGGCCCCGGGCCAGGCACCGAAAACATCGCTGCGGAGGCGCCTTGAGCACCTCTACGCGAGCCGCCACCCAACCCAGGGCCAGACTACCCGGCCGGGCGACCTTTGCAGCAGCGGCGACCGGGTACTGCACTATGACAGAGCCCAGCCTTTGCGCGTCACCCGGCCCACCTTGAGGTCCGCCACGAAGCAGTTCCCGGAGTCGGCGACCGCCGTGGCCACCTCCTCCGAGGTAACCGAATTATCGAACCCGGAGATGCAAATCCCCACCCTCCGCAAAGGGCAAAAGATCCGCACGTCCAGGCCCCCCGCAACGCGCCTCATCTCGGAGGCCAGCCTCTCCGCCGGTGACCTGCTGTCTTCGCCGGAAATCTCCAGGAGGAGACCCCCGGTCTGGGTTCGGCGAACCCGCAGCCCGCTTCCCCCCTGTGGCAGGATATCACCGAGAACGATAGATTCTCGGGCCCGCCTCATGACGCCCGCGTAGAAGGCGTTGTCCACCGTCACCGTCACCAGAATCTCCGATGACTTGGGGACGCGCTTCTCGATCTTCCTCGCCGTGAGGACGTTGCTTTGCGGCGGACTTCCTTGTTTCTTCTTGTCCTTTTTCTTTTTTGGCTCGGCCGCCGGGGGGCGACAGGCATCGCCGCCCCCGATAGCCGAGTCTCGTCTTCTCGATGCGACGGGGGGAACACCCCCCATCCACTCGGAGGGAGATATTGGAAGGGAGGGAACATCCTGCGGTTCCCTCCCTTCTCCACACTTCTCCTCTTCCTGGTGCCGGCGACCTCGACTCAGCTCCGATCGCTCGAAGGCGTATCGGGGCCGGGCGCTGCCACGGTGGAGGGCGCACGAGGCTCCTTCCGCGGAGCTCTTGCACTTTCCTTCCCCCCTTCTTTTTTTCTTCTTGCCCCTGGCGCCGATGGGGACGGAACAGCCCCCGTCTACACCCGCGCCAGGCGCCTCTCCAATTCCTCCACGGTCTCCGCCAGCCGCTCCAACGTCCCCAGCACTCGCTCGAAAGGAGAAGAACCGGGGACAGAAGCGACCGCCGGAGGCGGCAAAGGGGGAGGAGATCTTCTCCTCGTCGGCTGTGAAGTAGCCGCGGACGATGAGGACCCACTCCGGAGCATGACGGCGCGTCGCCACCCCCAGCTGCCTCCTCAATTCGGCGACCTCGGCCCGGAGGGAGCGAATTTCCTCTTCCCGGGCCGCGGCCGCCGTGTCCTCCTTTCCGTCATCCCGCCCGAGGCGGCCCATGGCGCGGTACGCCAGCGTCATGAGCGCCTTCCGGGCGAGATGATTATTAAGCTTGATGCGTCCTTTCAACCTCCCGGAGCCACTCATCGGCTAGATTGGCCAGATCGGTGGTCGTACTCCGGGAGATCACGCCCAATTGCCGATCGATGAACCGGCGCTGGTCCGGCGTGAACAGAGTCGGGGGGATCCTAATACGCTGGCGAGGCCGCGTATCATTAGCCCCCGTCCCCTCTCCCTCCAACTACGAGCTACGAATAACGTTAGCTCGGAGTCGACAGGCCCTAACTGCTCCAGGGGAACCCCGTGGAGCCGGTCTTCCATGTCCGTTCCGTCGGACAGAGAGGAAGGGGACCTGAAGGATCCACTCCTGTCCAAGCAGGGTTGGCCGCGGGCGCGCGGCCTTTCTTACATGAGTCGGGAGGTCGGATCCATCCCCCGGAACATTAGCGATCTGGACTTGGCCTTCCGATTCATCCAAATCGATGACCGGCTCCAAAGGGTTCCCGGTGATCTCCTCCTCCTCGCGCTGATCAACGTCCATGGGCTCGGCCCGGTACTGGGATAGACCCTTTTTTTTTTATTTACGGAGAGGAAATGCATTACCGCATACCCCAGGCCCCGGGGAAGGCCTGGTGGTTATGTGGGGCTCTCCCCCGCCGGCGACGTGCCGGCGAAGGCCTACCCACTAAAACCTCTCCGGGTGTCCTGCTCTGGTCCATGACTGGGGGGGCTCCGGGAACGCGTGCAGCATACTGCCGGAGCCCCCCCGGACCCGGTCGGCCTGGGCCGACTCGGCGCGCCAGGTGCGCCCTAACCAAGAGCGCACCTGGCAGGGCTTTGGGCCTAATCTACCCTAGGTCGGGGGAGGGGGACACCATCCCCCCCACCTCTTCCCCTGGTGTTTTGGGGGTAAAGCCCGGGGTATCCGACCCTCGCCGTAACCCCGGGCCTCTTTGCGCCGCACTGATGGCGGCGCAGCCCTCTATCCTACCCTGGGGGGAGAGAGAAAATCCTTCCCTCTCCCCCCACCCTGGCGAGGCAGTGGGAGGAGCGAATCCGCGTTATGCCGCAGGGTCGTTCCCCCCAGACCGTCAGGAGGTCGGGTCCGCCTCGCCGGGCTCACAGGTATGAGGGACCTTCCTCCCGCGGCTGCATGTCCCAAACGCGGGGCCGGCAGCCGCAGGGGAGGTGGGTCGCCTCCTTTCCACGTAGGCGTGGTCGCTCTCCTCCTCCTCAATTGTGGGGAGAGAGGAGGCGACCGCGGCTGATCTACTGGCCCCCCGCCGCCTTTTAGCAGACGGGCCGCGAGGGCCCGGGGGGCGAGGGGCAGGCCTTCTTCTTCTTCGAGGCGGCCGGGGAGGGAGCCAAGGTGGGTCATGGCTCCCGTCCCCGCCGCCCCTGTCTCCATTGTCTTCGCCGGGGGGCATTCGTCCTCCCGGCCTTCTTTTCCTTGCTGTTTCGGCCTCCTCCTTCTGTCGCATTAGTTGCTCGCAAAAGGAGGAGACCGCGACCCAAGCTCTCTTCCTGCTGACCATCTGGCTAATGGTGGCCCGCAGGGAAAGGTCGTCGTCAATTTCTTCTTTCAAGACTCCGCGCAGCTCCTCCCACGCTGGACAATCTTCCAGCGTGTGCTGCGCGGAGTCCCGATCCGCATTGCAGTGATGGCACTGCGTTGTCGGCTCCTTCTTTATCTTGCACAGGAACTCACCGAAGCAGCCATGCCCGGTAAGCACCTGTGTCGTCCGGTAGGATAAGCCGCCCCAAGGGCGGCCCATCCATTCGTCCAAGTAGGGTAGGACGGCCTCCAAGATCCAAGATCCTGCCGTCGGCGGGTCGTTGGCGAGGCTCTCTCGCCAAGCTCTCATGGCCCGCCGGCGTGCCCTCTCCCGTAGTAGCGCGGCGACCCTGGGGGTAACCACTCCCCCCTGCAGGCGGACGGCCTTCGCTCTGGCATATGACCATGCCAGAGCGTCGGCCGTGAATTCCGCCGGGGGAAGCCCCGCCAGTACCATGATCGCCGCGCTAGGGGCGGTGCAGTACGCGCGCACAATCCTTCGCGCTAGCCACCGCTGCACTGCGTGCAGCTCATCGCGTATGCGGCGGCTGGCCAACGCTTCACGGAACCAGACTGGGGCTCCATACAGAGCCCCAGCCATGGCCGCGTAGGCCGCGCGCCTCGCACCGACTCTCGGACCTCGGAGGTTGGGCATCAACCCCAGGAGGACGTCCGACCTCCTGCCCAATCGTAATGGGATAGACTCTGCCGCCTCAGATAAGGCGGGTTACTCAAGTCCTCCCCGCTCAAACCTCCCCCACGGACGTTGGTCGGCGTCGTCTCTTCCCGGATTTGCGGCGTCGCCACCGTTTCGAAGAAACTGGTTCCCGAAGACCCGGTCGCGCTGCTGTCCTACCAATCAGCGCCCGACTTGCGGCAGCTGTCGATCAGCAGGATTGTGTCTCCCTCGGCGGTCAGGGCAGAGGCCTCGTCCTCAGAGGACGGCTCAACTCCACCCCTCCCGTCAAGGGACACCTCCCCCCTCCGTTACTCGAGGAGGAGAAGATCTCCTCCGCCGATGTCACACCGATGAGGCTCCACGAGCCGGAGCTGGAGGAGCCGCAATACGGCGTCAACGCTTTCTCCAATCGGCAATACCACTCATCTCTACGATAGGCTTTGGACCTCGAGTCCACCCAACGAATCGGGAAAGACTTTTGGCCCATTCGCCTAGCGCGGGGACAAAAACGGACATTAATCACCAGCGGAGTGTATGGCACTCCGCGCGGCCGTCCGTCGTACGATAACGACAAGGGGGCACCCGGGTACTAGTCCCCCCTTGCCGGCCCTGGGGTATCCGACCCTTCCTTTCCTGCGCGGTAATGTATCCCTATCATGATCCAGCATATTCATAAGTGAGGTATTGTTTTACGAGAGGAGGCCCACCCTCGGCCGCAAAGGATACTACAAGCCGGTGTCCGGGGACCACCGGCCCAAGGCGACTCTATTGGACGACACACATTGAACGACTCTATTGCACGCGCCGACCAGGGAAGAACATAGAACGAAACCTAAGTGCACGCGATTAAGCGCACACCCGGGATGACCTACAATCGACGCGCACCAGACAATGGACTGCGGCAGGCAACCGGGACCCCCAATCCCGATAGGCACCCAGAACGATCCCCCGAATCGAGGCCTCGGTAAGAGCTAACACCCCCCACGACGATGCCCCCGCGCTAACAAAGAACATCCCCGAGAAGAACTGCCAGTCGCACCGGTATACGGGCTGATCCTAGGTTCGAGGGCCAGTCGCCGATGCACCTGGGCTAGCCGGAAACATCGACAACCAGCGGGTCAACACGCGGGATTTAGACACCGACCAGAAGATCGTCCCAGGATTCGGCAAGGAGAAAGCGGCCCGACCCCCCGCTGCGACGAACACCGTACACTAAACAAGAACACACATCACCAAGGCGCAAAATGCGGCATCTCAGACGCCGCCTCCTTGATTTTTATAGAGGTTGCCTCCTCGCGACCAGGGCGGTGAAGCCAAGGTCCCCGGTCCATTCCGCACATAATTTCAGTACGTGATGGATTACGGTGTGTCATTTCGGGCGCCAGGATCGCTGAGATCCCTAAATCTACGGTCTACTAGAGATCGCAGACACCCTAGCAAGTTTGGGAACCGTAGGAACGCCAATTCCTGTAACTGGAGTCGATCCGCAGCCTCGGTAGGCCCCGGAACGACTCCAGACCCCTACAGGAAAATAACATCATAAACTAATGTTTGCTTGGTCCACCATTATTTTTTATAATTTAATTTTTAGCTTACGCAATTTAGTTATAAAAAATTTAGAAAAAGCAAGGGTGTTTAATAATTTTGTCAATGGCTGTGTGTGCATGCTTGCGTGCGTGCGTGCGTGCGTGGGTGCGTGCGTGCGTGCGTGCGTGCGTGCGTGCGTGCGTGCGTGCGTGCGTGCGTGCGTGCGTGCGTGCGTGCGTGCGTGCGTGCGTGCGTGCGTGCGTGCGCGCGTGCGTGTATATATATATATATTGCCCGAAAATCACCAGCGTTACAATGTACCTATAAAAAAGTATTTCCATTTTTCAAATTACCCCGGTTTCCTCTATTTATATATAAACCTGGTGTCTCATTTTAAAGAACACACTTTGATAATTTTTTAATAAAGCATTTTCAATAAAAATGTTTTAGACAAAAGTTGTATGGTTTCAAGGGGACCATAAGATGGTGTCATTAATTTGACCTTGAGTAGTTGTTTAAAAGTCACGTAAAGGACACTTATAATTTTTTTAATGAGACTGCTTACTTTTTGTTACGTATTCTTGTAGCTTGTCTCAACACCTTTTCAAAACGTTACAAAAAAGTTTATTTTCATCGAGTACTTTCCGAGTTGTGAGGCTTGAAAGCTACAGTATACTGTATCTTTCAAGCGTCATAACTCGAAAAGTCCTTAACAAAAATGAACTTATTTATAGTGTCTTAGAAACCTCTTAAAATTAACTACAAGAAAATGCAATAAAAGATATAGAATGTTAGGGAAGTATCAATACCCTTTAATTAGGAACCTACCGATACTGTAATATTGTATCTTTTATTGTATCTTTTTGTAACTTATTTGAGACTTTTTCAAAACACTATAAGAAAGTTTATTTTTATTAAATACTTTTTACATTGTGACGCTTGAAAGATACAGTACTCTTTCAAGCTTCACAACTCAGAAAGTACTCAACAAAAATAAACTTTCTTGTAGTGTTTTGGTAAGGTCTCAAGATAGGCTACAAGAATATGTAACAAAAAGTAGGAAATCCCATTTAAAAAATTGAAGGTGTCTTTTACGTGACCTTGAACTACTCAAGGTCCAATTAATAACACCATTTTATGATCCCCTTGAAACCATGCAACTTTTGTCTAAAACATTTTTACTGAAAATGCTTCATTGAAAAATTATCGAGGTACATTTTTAAAAATGAGACACCCTGTATATATACAGGGTGTAACAAAACAAAGGAACCTGGAGTATACCATGAGTTAAAGGACACGAATCCAAGTCAAAAAGTCCTGAGTCATTTTTTGATTTGAGCCTTCTGTTCCATGCTATACGATGTTAATGTTTGCAAATGAGCGCCCGTCTATAGAAAGAAAGCAGTGACGGACAATAGACGGACGAAGCAGAGCTGACAAACTACACGGTGGAAGAACAACGATGAGCAGTAACGAAACGGCTGTAATCAAAAACACACTCTCTCTCTTCTTTTTACTTCCTACACATTACTCCTGACACTCTTCTGAGGGCGCTCACCCGGTGCTCATCCAATGCCGCCGGACCCGACAACCTCAGTCGGCATTTCATCCTCGATTCTCTTCCCATCACTTTCCACCCTATCCTCGAACTCCTAAATCTCTCACTCAATTCCTCTACTTTCCCTTCGTCGTGGAAGCGCTCTCACGTCATTTCTCTTCCCAAAGTCACAGCTCCTTCCTCCCCCTCCAACTATCGGCCTATTTCTCTCCTATGCTTCCTTTCCAAGGTCCTGGAGCGCATCGTCTTCGACCAGCTGTCCTTCCATCTTTCCTCTCTCCATCTCCTTGGTACCCTTCAGTCCGGCTTCCATCGCGGCTGCAGCACTCAAACTGCCTTGCTTAAACTGGCGGATGATGTTAGGCAGGCGGTTGACCTTAGAAAAGTAACTCTTCTTATCCTGTTTGACTTTTCTAAGACCTTCGACTCCGTCAGTCACGATTTACTCCTGCGTAAACTCTCGCATTTCTGTACCTCTCCACCGGTCATCCGCTGGTTCAAATCTTACCTTTCCGGCAGAAGTCAGCGTGTCCGTGGACGCGACGGTTTCTCATCTTGGTCCTCTATCCGAGTCGGCGTTCCTCAGGGCTCTGTTCTCGGTCCCCTACTCTTTGCTCTCTACATAAATGACTTACGATCCGTTATCCACCACAGTCGACATATTCTTTACGCTGACGATCTGCAAATCTATGTCGACTTTCCTCCTGCAGACCTTGAGCACGCACTTGATAGGATCAGGGAGGACATCTCTGCGGTTGAGCGGTGAGCGCGCGTCAACTGTCTTACACTAAATGCCAAGAAAACCGTGGCTACTCTCTTGGGCAGCGCCCGCTATGTTAACAACATTGGCGCATCTAACGAGATAGTCCTTGAACTCAATAATACTCCTATTAAAGTCACTGACCGGGTGATCAATCTTGGCCTGACTTTCACCAGCTCGCTCAGCTGGAATGAACATGTTAAATCTGTATCCCAGCGCGTGAACGGCGTTCTCTAGCGTCTTAAATATTTTAGGCACTGTCTCTCGCGCCCCCTGCGCGTTCGTCTTGTGTCCTCTCTGATCTTCCTCTTCTTCGACTACTGCGCTGCCGTCCTGACTGACCTCACTGGGCAGCTTCGTCTCAAACTCAGGCGATTGCTGAACGCTTGCGTACGATTCATCTTTGACCTTCGCTGGGACGATCATGTCTCCCCCTATTATACCCAGCTTGGCTGGCTGCAAGCGGACGATAGACGATCTTACCTATTTGGATGCTTCATCTACTCCATCATCCGTAGTGACACCCCGTCTTACCTGGCCTCCAAGCTCTCCTCCTGTTCTAGACTCAGAGCCACCTCTAGAGCTTCCCCATCAGACCTGGCCATTCCTTCATGTCGCACCTCCACTTATCAACGATCCTTCGCTGTGGCTGCGCCCACATTCTGGAACTCACTCCCGGTCTCTATTCGCAACGCCGAGACCATCCACACCTTCAGACGCGGTCTCCTCCTTTTCCTGCAGCGGCGGAGTGCCTCTCCGTCCCTGGCCTAGCGGGACGCGCACTTTTTCTCACGCTTATTATTTTTAGCATTATTTGTACTACATTTAGCGTTATCCGTATTTGTGTCTTTCTTTTGCGCTACATATTTAATCATTCTTATTCTTAGTTCTTTTTATTCCTTGCGTTAATTCTATTTACTCATGTTATGCGTTATACTTACTCTCCGTTATTTGTATTTGCATTATCTGAGTTTTTCCTTTTTTTCTCTCTTTTTTGTTTTTCTTGCGTTACTTTTATTTTTGTTTTATTCTACTCTAATATTGCGGCTCTAATTGCTTACCTGCGTTATTGTTATGTTATATTTATTCTATTCTATTTTATTTTATTTTATTTTCTACTCACGCTTGCGATTTGCCTGTTTCTTATCTTACGTTTATACTTCGCTGTCTCTGTTCAATTTAGCTTCTATCTTGTCACTAGGCTATTTTGTCTTTAGTTTGTAAGAGCTTTGTTCTTTTTTTTTGCTGCTCACTTGTGTCCTTAGAGGGCTTGCCCTAGGGCTAATAAAACGCACATTCATTCATTCATTCTCTCTCTCTCTCTTTCTCCCCTTCTCTCCACCTTGTTTAAAAAAAACCTTAAAGATCCTATGATGCATAACTAAAATAAACGTTTCGGTGTTATTGTAATTTATCAATTCAACGTGAATTAATTATTTATTTCCTTATAATTATAATAAATGTTCGAAGTGTGCTCCTCCTACTTCGATACACGTTCTTGATCTTTTCTGTACATTTTGCGTAGCTTTTCGAACTTGAACATTACCAATTCCCTCAATAATGGGGAATACTTCCGTCATCTCGTCAGCTGTTTCGATGTTGATGTGCATATTTTTTTTTTTTTTTTATTGCTCCACAAAGAAAAAAATCACACGGATTGTAATCCGGAGATCGATCAGGCCACAGAGTTTCCGAACCTGCCAAATTTGTTAGTCCTAAAAAATAATTTCGACGATGTAGCACTAAATAGAAGAGCTCTAATATTCATCCACGATGGCGCACCTGTCCATTCTACACGTAAGATATCCTTTTATTACCAAAATATTTATTACTTATAAAATTTAAAATCTATCAAAATTTATTAAAGATTGCTTTCTCAGTTACGACACTATTGTGTACCCTCAAAGGTTAATTTTTATATCATGGATAAAAGTCTTATTAACAATAGTCATTATTACAATGAGAAACAAAATTTTTGTGATTCATGTAAATATGTTATTAGGATCATTCAAGCAAATCGTTTACTTCACACAAATAAATATTACTTCAAAAAAATAAATAATACTTTAAAGAAATAATATTTTCTACAAACAAGTAATATTTATTTATGTAAAGTACATAATTTGCTTGAATAGCTCTAATAACATATTTACTTTGTAACAACCTGGCTTTTCCGCTCACGGGGCGGCGTGAGTTCGGCGAGCGAGGACGCGGATGAGGTCGCCAAGAGAACTAGACTTGGATAGTTGATAAATAAGCGAGTCTTTATTTCGCGTTTACGTACGGTATTATATAGGATCGTGGCGTTCTGGACGCGGCGCGCGGACGGACGAAAGACGATGACGTTTGGACGGAATTAACAAAAGCTTAGAATTACGCGCGGACGGACAAACGGAAAATCAGAACGCGCGGACGGAAAAACGGTACATATAACGCGAGAATCGGAACGGCCGAATTTAAACGCGGTATCTACAAGCGGTGTTTATTTACAGGTACGGGATTCCGAGCCGAGATTCTCGGAATTCGGAATCCCTATTGACGCGCTGGTGCCGTGGCCTTGCCGAAGGCCGTGGCCACGGCCGGAGACGTCGCGCGCGCGGTACAACTGTACTTTTAAATCCGATCGCGACGCGTTGCGGTTAGTACCGCGGTGTTCGGCGGCGGTGGTAATTCACTCATGCCAAGATCTCTTGGTGGAGGCGCGGAACTCCACACCTCGAGTCGTGAGTCGATACTGAGACAGGACGGCGGATCGGGAAAGTGCCGACTACCAGGATCTCTTGGTGGAGCCCAAGATAGACTTGAGCCCGTGAACCGGCGGTCTAGGAAGCGGATGGCTCGTGTCAAGATCGCTTGACTGAAGCTAAGTTCACTTAACTCCGCTAAGCGTTCAGAATATACTTCGTTCTTGGACGGAAGGCGGACGGAGAAAAAACCTCGACTATAAGAGCGGCTTATATAGTCGAGTCTCGAGGACAGGGACGGTGCGGGGGTACAGAACGGTATCGGAGAGAAAATCCCTGCCGCTCGAGATCGGTCCAGCGGCCGCCACTCCGGTCGAGCGCGTGCGCGCGGAGATCTCTCGACGCGCAGATGCGTCTACGCGCGCTACCCCGGTTTTACAATTCTTATTGGCGCTGTGCGCCGGTTTCTCACTATCCGGCGGTTGTTCGGCCGGACAGCCTGGAACGGTGGACGGTCCAAGGGGGGTGCGGAAAGGCGGTTTGTTACAACTTAAACCACGAAAATTTTTTTTACAGTATACATACATAGAATAACTTGGTTTTATACAATGATTTCTCATTAATTAGATTAATTAGAATTAGTATTAAAAACATATTGTTTGTCTGAGACAAACTTTATATTCAAGTGTAATTATCCATTAAACTACTATTAATATCAACTTCAATAAATCTTATTTAAAGGTATAGTTTGCCGTTATCTCAATAAAACTTTTCCCCAATAGTTCGGAAGAGGTTCGATAACTCCGTGGCCTGCTCGATCTCCGGATTACAATTCGTGTGATTTTTTTGGGGGGGGGGGGAGCAATAAAAGAAAAAATATTTATGCACATCAACATCGAGACAGCTGACGAAATGATGGAATTAGTATTCCGCACTATTGAGGGAATTAATAATGTTCAAGTTCGAAAAGCTACGCAAAATGTACAGTAAAGAGTAAGAACGTGTATCGAAGTAGGAGGAGCACATTTCAAACATTTATTATAATTATAAGGAAATAAATAATTAATTCACGTTGAATGGATGAATTACAATAATACCGATACGTTTATTTTAGTTATGCACCTTAGGATCTTTAAGGTTTATTTTAAACAGGGTGGTGAAAGGGGGAGAGAGAGAAAGGAAGTGTGTGTATGTGTGTGTTTTTGGTTACAGCCGTTTTGCTGCTTATCGTTGTTCTCCCGCCGCGTAGCTTGTCAGCTCCGCTCCGCCCGTCTATTGTCCGTCACTACTTTCTTTCTATAGACAAGCGCTCATTCGCTAACTTTAACATGATATAGCATGGAACAGAAGGCTCAGATGAAAAAATGACTCAGGACTTTTTGACTTGGATTTGTGTCCTCTAACTTATGATATACTCTAGGTCCCTTTGTTTTGTTACACCCTGTATAAATAGGAGAGACCAAGGTAATTCGAAAAATAGAAATATCTTTCTATAGGTACATTGTAACGCTGGTGGTTATCGGGCAGTGTCGGAAATCGATTTAGTTAGAATAGACTCGTCAGAATTGCCGGGTGCGGTTAAATAATCGCACTCAGAGTTAAATAAAAATAATGATTGTAAGTTCATTCAAAACTTAAAGAGAGTACATGTGATTGGATTGTGAAACAATCGACCAATAAATAAAATGCCTTGTAACGAGCGAACTTACTGAATAAAAATACAATAATCTCAAAACGATTTAACTGCATGTACGGACAAACAAAAAGATATCCGTAGCGTAAAAAGTAAATAAATAAGGTGTCTTGATGTGATCGGAAAAGTATTGGAATGCTCTAAACAAAAGGAAAATATAATTATCTCATAAATAATTAAACTAAACGGAAATATAATTGTGTCACAACGAACAGACTTGATTAGCTATCTCGAGAATAATCAAATTAAACAGAAATATAATTATGTTACAACGAATAGACTTAACTAGGCGGAAACATCATTGACTCGAAATTTTAGCACGCGCGGTTTATAATTATCTCTACAGGGTGATTTGGATTAAACAGTTGTCTTTCAAGGGACGTATTCCTAATCAAATTCTAAGACGATTTTTTCTTTGGCAAAAATTTGGCAGAGGCTTAGATTTCGAAATATAAGCCAATTAAGTTAGCGTATCACGGGTTGAATATAGAAAGTACGCAGAGGCGGTGCACTCTTTTTCAACATGCAATTTCTAATATTGAAAAAGATGTTTTGGAAAAGACGCAAGAAAATCTGGTAAAGCGCATGAGAGCTTGCATCACATTGGACGGTTGTCGAGTGGATGCCGTTATCGCACAGTGCGATAGCACGCATAAAATTTAAAGTAATTCCCGACAGCGCACATCCCGATAGCGCACAACATAGAAAGGCGCGTTGTCCCGATAACGCACAACATAAAAGACGCATCGTCCCGATAGCACACAATGCAAAAAGCGCATTATCCCGATAGCGCACATCCCGATAGCGCACAACATAGAAAGGCGCGTTGTCCCGATAACGCACAACATAAAAGGCGCATCGTCCCAATAGCACACAATGCAAAAAGCGCATTATCCTGATAGCGCACATCCCGATAGCGCACATCCCAATAGCTCACATCCCAATAGCGCACATCCCAATAGCGCACATCCCGATAGCGCACATCCCGATAGCGCACGTCCCGATAGCGCACGTCCGATAGCGCACGTCCCGATAGCGCACATCCCGGTGGCACGCGATTATGTGCGCTATCGGAATGTGCGCTAACGGGATGTGCGCTAACGGGATGTGCGCTAACGGGATGTGCGCTAACGGGATGTGCGCTACCGGGATGTGCGCTACCGGGATGTGCGCTAACGGGATGTGCGCTATCGGGATGTGCGCTATCGGGATGTGCGCTATCGGGATGTGCGCTATCGGGATGTGCGCTATCGGGATGTGCGCTATCGGGATGTGCGCTATCGTGATGTGCGCTATCGGGATGTGTGCTATCGGGATGTGCGCTATCGGGATGTGCGCTATAGGGATGTGCGCTATCGCACTGTGCGCTAACGGGACCTTCCTATGATAATTTATATCAAGAAACAATCTTTTGATTTTAACAAATTATTAAAATTTCTTGATATAAAAAAATAATAATTTTAATAAAATAAATAGAAAAATATTTTTTAGAAATGTTGAAACAATTTTTAATAAATAACAAAGAAACTTAAAATTGTAATATTTTTCAATAAATTTTATTATTAAAAATAATATTAATCAATATTTTCTTTTTAAATTGCTGGTCTAACTTCTGTTCGACCAACCACACATTCATATTTGATCATAACATAACCAATAAATTCAGTCGGTTCTTTCCTGTTACCAAGTGTTGTCTGTTTGTCGTGTATAAACACGTGTTTTATCAAGTTACATATTTTCACACATCGCATGAATAATAATTATTTGCAGTAATTGTTACTCGAAGTGATCGTTAATTAGTTGCTGAAGTTTTATTGGTCAAGTGAAAGAATTGTGTATTGTGATACACTGTGATATTAAAATGTGATAATAAAGTGATAATTTACAAGAGGATCAAGAAAACTTTGATCTGTCTCATCGTGAAGGCAACTAACTGATCGCTGTACAGAATAATACATAAGTAAACGTGTCCAAACTTATTCACGCAAGCAGGCGCTTTCTCTCTCTCTCTCTCTCTCTCTCTCTCTCTCTCTCTCTCTCTCTCTCTAACAAGAAAAGTACTACTGTTTCTAAAAACTCATGATGTAAATACTTTTGTTGATTTTGTACAATTCTTTGTTTGATTGACGTGACAAAGAAGAAGCGAGAGAGAGAGGGAGGTAGAGAGACTCTTGTGTGTTGTATCAGCAGAGCGTAGCAGGCGCCTTACGAAACACCCGCGCGTAACGGTGAGTGCGCCGTTCCTGAGTACCTTCTGTTTTCGACCCGTAAAACGCTAACTTAATTGGCTTATATTTTGAAATCTAAGCCTCTGTCAACTTTTTGTCAAAAAAAAAAATAGTCTTGAAATTTGATCAGGAATACTTCTCTTAAAGGACAACTGTTTATTCTGAATCACCCTCTATACACTGTTTTATAGCTATTTATCTAACGTTATTTTTGTGAGATTTATATAGACACGGTGTCCGTGTATTGTCGGGAAATTGAGGAACGCGTTGTCGGTAGGTATTGCGCACAATGATCGGCGCGACGAACACGGATTGGTCGTTGTACGGTGGCAATTCCGCGGTTTGCCTGAGCGGCCTCGTGCAAAGTGAGGCAATCAAATCGTCAGGGCGTGGACGTGCAGGGCGTGGGTGTGCCCTGACGATATTCTGGTTTAGCGGTGTAGCCGAGTGGCCCGGTCAGCGTCGAGAATGCTCGATGGGTGTGTTTTCCACAAGTAGGCTTGAAGACAAAGCTGATTGACCAAGAATACCTGGTCTGTAAGCTGGACGAGAATGCTCGTCGCGAGCGAGGACAGGATTGGCCGAGAATTTCTCGGCCGCGGGATTTGGCGAGGATGCTTGCTGTGATTGGCTGCGGTGAGAATGTTTGTCAAAAAAGCGGTTAGGCGAGGATTCTCGGCTGCTCAGGACGACAAAAATTCTTGTCGAGAGTACGGGATGAGGCGAGTATACTCGTCCTCGAGGAAGTCTGGAGTGTGCCGAGTATGCTCGACTGGGACAGGTCGGTGGACCGAGAAGATCTAACTTCTGCGGTCCCACTGCCAGCTTATATTAGATGTAGTAAAAAAAAATCCCTTATGGAATTATCGAGCCCGACCGTCATGTAAAAGACGGGATCCGATAGCGCACGGTGCGATAGCCCACCAACCAATCATCTTGAATTATCTAACCCAACCAACGAAAAAACTTTAGGTATCGGCCGCTATGAGTGGTGGTATGCTATCGGTCCCTTGTGCTATCAGGATTTTCATGTAAGCACTGTTTCGATTGCTCAGGAGCTAAACATTGCACAAAAAACTGTTTGAAACCACTTAAGTAAGGCTGGATACAAAAAGAAGCTTGATATATAGGTGTCACACGAGTTAACGCAAAAAAACCTCCCGGACCGAATTTCCATCTGCGAATCGCTGCTGAATCGCAATAAAATTGACCCATTTATGAAGCAGATATTTACTAGTGATGAAAAATGGGTCACTTACGACAACGTCAAGCGAAAACGGTCGAGGTCGAATCGTGATAAGCCGGCGCAAACGGTCGCCAAGCCAGGATTGACGGTCAGGAAGGTTTTGTTGTGTATTTGATGGGATTGGCAGAGAATCATCTACTATGAGTTGCTCCCCTACGGCCAAACTCTTAATTTGGACTTGTACTGTCAACAATTGGACCATCTAAAGAAAGTAATTGCCCAGAAGTGGCCAGCATTGGTCAATAGGAGAGAAATTGTGTTCCATCAGGACAACGCCAGGCCATACACATCAATAGTAACTCACCAAAAGCTCCGAGAACTTGGTTGGGAGGTTCTTATGCATCCACCTTATAGTCCGGACCGAGCAACAAGTGATTAACACCTGTTTCTGTCTGTGGCAAATGATTGATTTTGCTGATGAAAAATTCGCCTCAATAGAATTCGCCTTGTGAAAATCGACTGCCCCAATCTTTTGCCAATAGGGAGAGTTTCTATGAAAAAGATATATTGAAATTACCTTCAAAATGGCAACAAGTTATCAAACAAAACAATGCATATTTGACTTGAATCGGATCATTCTAATTATGCTAAATAAAGCCTGCAATTTAATTCAAAAAAATAATGGATTTTTTTTACTACACCTAATATGTAGTTTAAAGCAAATACATATCCGTCTTTTATCTATAAAGGCATTGTGAAGGAAAAGGTTCAATCTTTCAAATCGTCTAACTTTTTTGTTAATGAATACAAGACGCAAAGAAGAAAAAGTGTTTTAAATAGCCCCGGTCTCCTCTATATGTGCCAGAAATTATAATGAATTATAATAAAATAAAAGATGGGCAGATACATTTAATCAATTGTATCACGAATACACAACATGCCGCATGATGATAGCCTCTTCGGTATCTGATATAATATGCTCGACCAAAGTTGAATCAATTTGATGATATAACATTGTACAAGTTACAAAAAAAGAATATTTTAAAACGTTTTTCATTACTTAAAACCCTTAGAAATGCAGCTTACGATACTTTACTGCAGCGTTGGTACAATATAACAACTTTGCAAGTTTACGTGCGATACTGTGTTGAAACTTTTATTAGCAATTCTGAACAAAAATCAAGATCAACAATCCCAACAAATAAACTAAATAGTAAGAAAATATTTTCCTTTTGTATGTATTTCATGGTTCATAAAACACAATATGTGTGTATTCGTTGTCAGCGACCAATGTGTTCGATTCACACATTAAAACTATGTATTATTTGCGATCTGAGTGAAATATATGCTTTTTTATATGTGTGCATTTATGATATAATAAACTGATATTATACTGATATTAATAAAAGAGGGCTAATAAGAGTTACAATGCTGTTGCCGGTGCGTGCCAATAGTTTCGTATTTATTATTCAGCTTCCATCAAAATGGTTCGACTATTTCGACCCTACTTTTAGATTATCCTCAGCAAAAATAAATACACAAAAAAATCATTTGATTTCACCATGTAATGCGGAAAGAGGCCTGATTACTTATTTTGTTAATTTTTGCTGAGGATGATCCAAAAGTAGGGTCGAAACGTTTGAACCATTTTGGTGGAAGCTGAATAATATAATAAGGGAGACCGGGACTAAATGACATCAGAGACTTATTGGCTATGTATTCTTTTTTAGTATTTATCTTGAAACAAACAACAAATAAAAAAATCGCGAAACATCCGAATATAAATACTTTTTTCTAAGTTTCATTAAAATCGGAATAATATTACATTAAAAAAAATAAAAAACAAAATTAACAGTAGTAAAGTAAATTTTTGAGATTCCCAAAATTTTATATTAATATTTTTTAGCGTCAATGTATAAAATTAAGTAACGTGTTACTAATTAAAGTGAAGTTTTTTGCAAACATATAATATATTATTTGAGGTAGTAAACGCAATTTTCATTCATAAAATGTTTAAAATGAAGCAGATGTTTGGTCGGAGTCAGGCGGTTCATATTTAATTATAGGCACCGTACACCGTGGCGTTTAGTACAACTCCGCATCACGCCGAGGCATTGACTATTATACGTGCAGATTACGTGTATTTTATACGGAGTTTTCTTGTTCCACGCTACGATGACTATTATACGTGCAGATTACGTGCATTTTATACGGAGCTTTCTTGTTCCACGCTACGATGACCCGGTTTTTCATTATTTAGTTAACTTATGATTAAAAATAAATTTAAGTTTTAGCAAATAGCATCATCATGGATGAAGCCCATTGGATGAAACATCAAATAAAATTTATATTTTGGTTATTATAAAATAAAACGTGTGATCAACAGGATCATATTAGGCATTAACATATAAAGAAAGGTTACCTCTATTACGTTTGTGTTGGCAATTACAACAATTAATTATCTAAGAAATTGTAATTTCGAAATTCTAAAATATAGAGCGTTTAGTCTCGGTCTCTCCCAAATACAAAACTACTGACAACAGCGTTGTGACTTTCATTAACCCTCTTTTATTAAATTATTAAATCTCGTGAATCCTTCGAATATCTTTAATTATATACAATAATATTTATTCATTACATTTATTCATCCATCACTTTATATTGTTTAAATAATAAAATTTTGCGTATTAATTATAAAATCATAATTTGTTGATTTTTTTAAAAAATATCAATTTTTAATAATTCAAATAATTAAACTTTTTGGAACAATTCATATCGAACTATTTTTTTTTGTTAGTTTAAAGGTTGATTAAAAAAATTCACTAGTTCTTTGCTTTAACTTAAAATTTAAAAAAAATTAAGATTTTTAACTTAATATAATATATTCATTTTTGCGAATTTTTTCAACACAATTTTTTTTTTTAATTGTAATTACTTGAGATTCATTAAGATTCTTTACGGCAATTAGAAATCGTATTTTTTCTTCTTTAAATTTAAATAAGTGCAGTAGTTAATTAAATGTAGGGGCCGATAATTAAGTTGTATACCTAATGGAATATGCGTATATGTATAAAAGCAATTTATTTCTATTCAATTATTTTTTTCTGGAAATTTAATAATTAAATGTGTTATACATTGTTGTAGGTCATGATGCACTACTCATTTGATTATCCAGATTTTAATGCTGAACTTCAATTAGTACAACTGAATAGTCAACATTTTGTGAGCGTCAATCCTGTGGAAATGTATTCAAAACCCGAAGTAAAGAACTTAGCAATTTTTACACGAAAATGCATATTTAGCAATGAGGCTGATAAAATGCTGTATGCAAATGTCAAAGAAAGAAATTTAACTTTTACGGTATATTCATATCACAATTGTCTTGCGGAATGCCGGGCTAACATCATAAGAGCAAGATGCGGTTGCATTCCTTATGTCTTTCCACAAAATAGTAAGTAAATTTTTCAAATATTCAAAAAAGATATTAAATGTAAAAATTAATTTAGTATCTTTACAATGAAACAATTAAAAATTTAATTTAACGTTTACATATTTTTCTACTATTTTTTTAGGGTTATATATATTAAAATACCTACCTTAATATTTATAAAACAATTTATTCATTTTTATATGTATATAGTGATAGGTTTTTGCAATAACTCGGCACGATTAACTGATTACAAGTCTTTATTGTTAGAGAACAATATGGATGCTAGACAAGATAAAAACGGAAAGTGCGTGCATTGCACCTGCATGAACAAAAACGAATGTGAATTATACGTAATATAGAAAGCTAACTGGAGACGCAAAAATAAAACCAAAAATAATATCCCTAGAACACTGGTTTGAGAACACTAAGAATATTTGCTCTAATATAGTTATACATAATAGTTATACATATAAGTTTTCTACCGTCTTCCAATGACGTCCTCTGAAGCACTTTTTAATGTCGAGAATAGAAAAAAAGTCACACGGATTCACATCAGGGGA
Organism: Solenopsis invicta; assembly: GCF_016802725.1. Taxonomy (NCBI): domain Eukaryota; kingdom Metazoa; phylum Arthropoda; class Insecta; order Hymenoptera; family Formicidae; genus Solenopsis; species Solenopsis invicta. The sequence continues at coordinate 23,640,288 of NC_052665.1, forward strand.
GTAGACAGCTATGGAACCACAAGAATACTTTTCGTTGTTAACCCTTAAACACATATTGAAAATTCCCCTAGATTTTTGATCGCTTACTGTGTGAAGATGGAATGAGAAAAAAGATTCGGGCTAGGTGGAAAAAAGTTTGAAGTCTCCTCTATCGACTGCTACGATTGACCAACTTCATTGCTTAACTAAAATGAAATGGCGCGAAAGTAAAGTTTTGTTGGGAAGGTCTCCCAGACCCTTTTATGTGTTTAAGGGTTAAAAATTCTTACACGGACAATGCTGTGTCACATCATTATCGTGAAGAAGCATCATCCAATCGTTAGTAATATTTGGTCGAACGCGAGCAACTTTTTTAAAAAGAAATTGAACGTTTATTAGGAGTTAAAGTAATAATGAATTTGGTTGGACTGCACCAGTGTGCACTGGTGCACATTAAAATCAATGTATATGAATTGATGTGTATTCAGTATAAAGATATAATTAGATTAAATTATAAAATCTTTAATACTCTTCTAAATTATTTGATAAAATATGAGTATCAAAAATTTTATCAGTTGAGACATTTGCAGTTTATTTTTATACTAAATCAATACACAAACGGCTTTAATATACACTAATACACACTAGTGCATCGGACTGAATTCGCTATAACATAAGTGTCACGTGAGCGCCGAGCCCGCAATGTTGCCAAATCGTGCGGTATATAGTTGGTCTCATTACTTCAAACCTCGTGAGTTCAGACCATGTTTCCATTCATTTTAAACTACACGGTGTTATTTACAAATTCAAACACTTTTACAAAACAAAATATAATTAAATTGAAAATCAATTTAATAATACCGATGTTAACTTGCATCTCTATAATTTCTCCACCTCCAAAGAAAGTGAAAAAGGCTCTAGACGAATAAGAAACATCGAAATTTCTTTTCAATGGATTTGTGTGAAAGACTCTTGTAACGACCGTACTTCGCGCACGGACGATTGGCGGAGCGGGAACGGGCGCGAAAAGTCGCCTGAAGGAATTAGACGTCGTTTTTGGTTGGTGCAAAATATAAAGCGTTTGTTAAGAACAGAAAAGACGAGGCGAGACTAGCATGCGTCTCGTGAATATACAATCAGTGGTACGCAATACCATCAGCGGTGCGGTTACAGAGAATACGGCGACGCGATCGGGCGGAAATCAATCGCGGAACTTAGACTAATAACGAAAACGCGCGGACGGACGTGACAACGAACTTTGCGGAAATACCGCAATACGGAAATCTATTTACAAGACTATATACACAGAGCACCTGCTACGCGAGACACGGTTCGCGGAACGCCGTCGCGTTATTTTCCTGGAAACCAGGCGGTCTTGTTATTGTGACACTGTCGCGAGACGCGGCGCGTGGTACGGTAAGGCGAGGCGCGTACGCATACACGGATCCGTGTAGTCGGTGTCGATTTTCGCGCGGCCCGTCGCGAGGCGGTTAAGATCACTACAGCGATCGCCGGAGGACACTACCCCACGCCAAGTGCGCTTGGTGGAGGCACGGAGCACCGTACCCCCTTACGCAAGGTAGCGTCGAACTCGGGAGGCGGAGAAGATCGCTCTTTGTCTTGACAGGGCCCAAGTTTCATTTGAGCCCGCTGCGACGAGTTGGGAAGCGGAATCGGAGTCGGAAGCGGAGTCGGTTGCGAGTCAAGTGTCTTAGGAGAGACCGAGGCGCTCGATCTCGGTATCAACCTGGCGAGCTTCTAGTCGGCGGACCGGCCAGAGGCGGACAAGGTTTTCGTCTCCGGCAAACGTTGCCTTATATACCCGAGAATCGAGGCGAGGGGATGTGCGACGTGTTACGGCGGAGCGGTCCGGCGGCAGCATCTCCGTCACTCGATCTCGACTCTTCCGTTTCGGGCCACGCGCGTAGAGCGTGGCTGTGGACGGCGCGGAAACGAGAGCGCGTGCGCGCGGAGATGCGAGCGCGAAAGCGATCGCTTGCTCGCTCCGTTGTTGTTTATTTTATTAGCTGCTATACGCCGATAATCGCCGTCCGGCGGATGTCCGGTCGGACGGCTCGGACGGTTAGGGGGTCCCGGGGGGGGGAGGGGGTTGGAAGGCGGTTTGTTACACTCTTTTTTCTGTTATTAAAAAAAAACTAACAAAGGAACTGTCACGGGTGTCCAGCGCTGAGTTGATTCTCCTTGAGATATGTTGTTAAACACGAGAATCTAAGAGACCCGCATTTTTTTATATCGGCGGAATCTCATGTTTAAAGGATGAAACATCCTTTGAAAGAAAACGGTATTTCCCTTTTGGGACAAATATCGTCAAAAGTATAAGAAACAGAAAAAAATGTGGTAAAAGTTTATAAAAGCGGAAGAGAAGCATCCGTTTGGATACAGTATAGTTGGACACAGCGGCTGGTGCCTAGTACTTTTCTTCTGTTCAAGCGCTGTGAGTGGCTTGTGTCCAATTGTATGGTATCCAAACAGATGCTTCCCAAAGGGAGCAGCCTCTAAAAAACTTGACCTTGATCTATGTTATCAAGGAAAAAGTCCTGGACAATTTTTTCTTATAAATTAATCAACGCTTTCATACAGTTTTCAAGATATACTTAGAGAAAAAAGTTTTTAATTATTTCAAAAAATATTCATTTTACAAAAAAATGTGTCAAACAAAAAATAAAGCTCACAATAAGCTTTATAAGAAAGGTCATACACATATTTTCCCTTACTTCAATACTTTAGTTGTTATAGTAGAAAAATTGTTTTGCGTGGAAAGTCGAAAACCCATATGGTACAGAAAACACATGGGCTGAGGAGAGCCTTCACCCCTCCCCCTGCACCCATTCTCCGTATTTTTCCTAACCCAACAAAATTTTAATCACAATTTGGCTATAATTTCAAATGTAATATTGCAATGTGGTCAATCAAGAGACGCGGTAGCGGCTCGCAGTAATTTTTTTTTGTCGTTTCTTTGTAAAAGACGCTACCGCATTTCATTTATAGGTAGAAACACAGTTTTTTTTAAATAAATGGTTGTTTTTCTTAAACAAATTAATTTTATTAAAAAATGAATATAGTGGGGACAATTATCGATTTTTCCGAGTAAAATGACATAAGAATGATGTCCATAATTGCTTTCGATGCTGAGATATGAATTATGCATGTATTTTTCAGCCCGATTTATGTCATTATGTTATTCGGATACGTTATTGTCGTCGTCGTTGTCGTCGTCGTCGTTGTCGTCATCGTCTCCATTTTCGTAAAATTGTAATTTGTCCCCCTTGGTCCAAATATACACAACCTAAATAGGGAACTATATGGAGATAAATCCAACGGAGATGAATACGTGTTCTTCACGTACTCTAACATTGATCTTCGATACAACCTTCTATCACCAACTCCTATAAAGTTATTCGATAATATCTTTGTAAAATTTCAGATTCGTCTTCTTTGGCGGTAATTTTGAAAAGATATACGAATTTATGTACAAAATATTTTAAAGGCTTGGTCTCTTTCCCTCTTTGTTTTTCACTCTCTCCTTGGCTTACTCACTCTTGTTCTCCGTCTTTTTCCAAAGCTCTCTCCCCACCTTTTCTCTCTCTCCTCCCCTCACTCGTTTTTCCCTACTCTCTACCAATCTCCCTCACTTTCTCTCGCTCTCTACCGTTTTTCTTCGCTCTCTCTCTCTCACTCTCTACCGTTCTGCTTAGCTTTCTCGCGTTCTCTACCGTTCTCTCTCGCTCTTTACTGCACTCCCCCAATCGTTACTTCTCTCCCTCGCTCTCTCTCGCTCTCTACCATTCTTTGTTGCTCTCCTTTGCTCTTTACCGCTTTCCTTTGCTCCCTACCGTTCGCCCTTGCTCTCTCGCAATTCCTCCCGTCCTCTCTCGTTCTCTCCCGCTCTTTCTCGTTCTCTACCGCTTTCCTTCGTTTTTTATCGCTCTCCTTTACACTATACCATTCACCTTTGTTCTCTCTCTCGTTATCCTTTGCTCTCTCTCTCTCTCTCTCTCTCTCTCTCTCTCTCTCTCTCCCTCTCTCAGGGAGGCCGCCTCAACTAGCGCCTTCAAGCGCTTGCTCTTCGACTACCTGAATAGCCGCGGCCCTGCTGCGATGGTTCCCCCCTCGGCTCACACATAGCGTCCATCAACGTTACTCACCGCTAATATCTTTTACTACTATAATGTCATTTTTATTTCTTTTGTTTTGTTAATTATAGTTTATTTTCTTCTTCTTCTTTCTTCCTCTATTGTTGCTTACTACTCTCCTGGAACTTAGTTAGACCTTAGTTTGTAAGTGATTTTGTTATTCTTTACGCTCTACTGTATGTACTTCAGAGAGTCCTTAGAGGGCTTGCCCTAGGACAAAATAAATACTTATTCATTTATTCATTCATTCTCTCTCTCTCTCTCTCTCTCTCTCTCCTCCCTCCCTCCCTCATCTTTCTGGTCACGTGAGTAGAAACTGACGCTTGCTTTTTCGCTCCTTTTTCTTCTGCTGTTCTTTGCCCCTCGGGGCACTTTTTACAGTGAATCTTGGTCAAAGGCTCATTATTTGACACTATCCGACTTCGGCGGAGAGTGTTTTTTACTACTTCCATGGTATTTCCCTGGGCTTTCTTGGCATGCTCCTGCTTGAGGTTATGGCTTGCTCTGCTTGACGTTGGTGTCTGCGCCTGCGCTGTCTGTGACTCGTGCGTTTCCCTACACCATTGCTAGCGTGGCGCGCCTGGTTGCCTTCTCCAAGTAATCTACTCACGTGTAGCTTTAGGCGTTCGCAGACGCATCGCCGACATGAACGTTCTCAAACTCATCACTGGCATCAGCGTTTTCGAACTCATCGTTGGCGCGAGCGTTCACAAACACATCACTAGCCGCTACTTGGCCGGACCGTGATCGTGAGTACCGTTTTCAATTTCCCGGGGCTGTTCGCTAAACTTTATACCAATTAGCTACTCTCTCAACGATGACTCTCGTCTGCACACACTGCAAGCGCTTTATTGTTATTATCAACGCGCTATGCTGCAACCGCAATCCTAAACACATCTACCATGAGGACTGCGCCCGGAACCTGCAGAGTTCCGTATCTGGCTCCCTTGACCTATCAATTCTGCCCGGCTTGTCGGATGCTGGGCCATCATGGAAATCTCTCTGATTCCCATGGCCCTGTGCTCGCGAGTGCTGAATCGGCATCAGCCGCACCTCCCGCCGAACAGGACTCCATCCGAAATCTCATCGCCGCAGTACTCGCCAAGGTCGAGGGTATAGAGCGCAAACTTCAGGATCTCCCGGCGATGAGGGAACAATTGCGGGATCTTCCGGAAATGAAAGCTCAGCTGGCCTCTCTTGAGCACGGATTTTAGCAGTCCTTGGGATCTATCGAAGCTAAGACCAATGCGGTTGCGTCCTCCGTTCGCGATATCGATGCAAGGCAGACCGGTCTGGATGCTCGCGTCCGTGCCTTGGAGGCACGACCTTCTGATGGCCTCGGCACATCTGCGGGTCACCTTGAGGAGCGTCTCGAGGCTCTTGAGCGCGCTAAGCTCAACTCCGAGCTTATCATGTTTGGCGTGAGGGAGCTCCCCTCCGAGGATATTCGCGCTGTCACTGCTGGCATCGCCTCCGCGCTGGGAATCGCGGTTTCGCCTGCCGAGATTACGTCTTGTGTGCGGATCCCATCTAGGGGGGACCGTCCGCGCCCCGTCAGGTTGTCCTCCAATGATGCCTGTAGTCGGTGGATTGACGGGAAGAGGGCCAAGGGGGTCCTCGAGGGCGCCGAGGTGTCCGCGAAGCTTTTGGGTTCAAGGATTGACATCAATGAGAAGCTGCCGGCTATTGCGAGGTCCACCCTCAGCGAGGCAAGACGTGCGGTTTGAAATGGCAAGCTTCATCGGGCCTGGGTCCGTAACGGCCTCATCTTTATTAGGCGCCACTCTGATCGCCCATCAGAATACGGCATCGGGAGCATCTGAACAGCCTCACCGCCGGCCCCCCGCCTCTGATCTCTGCGTCGGCCACCAGTACCCCTGGGGCCTCTACCTCCGCGACGACCTCGACCGACCTCGCGCACGTTGCCGCATCCGCACTCTCATCAACTCACTCAACGGGTGCCGCCTCTGCGACGATTGGCCTCCAGCGGGCGCCTATAGTCAAACCCCGTGCGTCCCCCGCTGCGTCCTTCGGTGCTTTCGGAGCCGGCCATGCAACAGTTGCTCGCTCTTCATCTGCTGGTGGAGCCTGACTCTCATCGGTCTCCCTCCCATCTGCCCCCTCGAGTCCACTACGACTATGCCATGTGAACTGTCAATCCCTTCTCCCCCACTTTGATGAATTTGCTCACTATTTCTCCGGCCGCAGCTATGACCTAGTTGCCATCTGAGACGTGGCTCAAGCCCCACGTCCCTGATAGCTTGGTACGCCTCCCTGGTTTCTCGCTCCTGCGTGCAGACAGGGTAGGCAAAGAGGGAGGAGGGATTGGCGTTTATGTTCGCGACGGACTATCCGCTAAGTTACTTGCTACCTCGCCCGCACAGTATTGCAGCCAACCAGAATATATGCTTGTAAGCATCTCCGCGACGAGACGCAGGCCTTTCCTACTGGCCATCATTTATCGTCCTCCCAAATTAGGTCATCTCGCCTTGTTCCAAGTAGACTTTGAAAAGCTATTACCCTCCTTCCCGTCTGCCGTGATAATAGGCGACTTCAACATAGACCTAAATAGCCAGTCTTTCGACGCTTCTTCGCTGCGAGATTTTTGCGACAGTAATCGTCTCCACATTGTCCCGTTTTCTGACACACATCACACAGCCACCTCGCACACCCGCATAGATCATTGCTTAGTCAGTAATGTGCCTTTGTGCTGTCCCATTGCCAATGTGCTCTATCTTTCCTCTCATCACACGATCTCATTGAGGTCACTCTTAATAGTCACTTTAATCGCCTTCCGCCTCGTCTTATCTCCGCTCGCGATTTCTCCAAATATAGCCTCGAGACACTACATAGTCCTCTAGCCACTCTCGACTGGACGTATACCACTCCGTCTCGCTCGACGATAAGATCGCTACCCTCACTAACCTTCTGCACTCAACTCTTGACGCTCTGGCCCCGCGCCGCACTTTCTCTGCTAGAAGGCCGCCTGCCCCGTGGATTCGGCGTGAACTGCGCTTAGCCATGCGCAAAAGAGACTCGACCAGAAAAGCCTTTCGCAGGCGGCCTTCTTCCTCCACCTAGTCACTTTTCGCATACTGCGTAACAAGGTGAACATCCTACTGGGGGACAGGGCCAGGAACGATCACCTCGCGCAGCGTCTCGACTCTGCCTCTTCTCCCGCTCAGCTCTGGTCCGAGCTTTGATCGATGGGACTTGCTAAGTCTCGCTCGCCCACCTTGTCTTCTAATGCATCTTTTGATCAGCTCAACCTTTTTTTTACGGCAAGACATCACTCCCAGCCACCTCCCTCACTGTCCTCAACCTTCCTTACTACTCCCTCCCCCTCTGCACCAACCACAGTTCCTTGCTTTTCTTCCTTCTACTTCAAGCATGTCACACCTGATATCCTCTCGACAACTCTCGCTAGGCGGTCATCCAACGCTGCGGGCCCCGATGACCTCAATCGTCGCTTCATATTTGACTGCCTTCCCTACGTGTTTCATATAATTCTCGATCTCCTAAACCTCTCCCTTAACTCCTCTACCTTTCCTACCCTATGGAAGCGCTCCCATGTGATCCCTCTCCCTAAAATCAAAGCCCCTTCCTCTCCTTCAGACTACCGACCTATCTCACTCTTATGCTTCCTTTCCAAGATCCTTGAGCGCATCGTTTATGATCAGCTATCCTCTCATTTCTCCTCTCATCATCTCCTCGATCCTCTACAGTCTGGTTTTCGGCGCGGTTACAGCATGCAGACTGCGCTCGTGAAGCTGGCGGACGATGTAAGGCGGGCCATCGATCAGAAAATGGTCACCCTGCTCATCTTATTTAACTTCTCCGAAGCTTTCGACTCCGTCTGCCACAACCTACTCCTGAGCAAGCTTGCCAACCTCGGCATCTCCTCTCCTGTACTTGGCTAGTTTGAGTCGTATCTCTCTAACAGAACACAGCGTGTTCGTGGGCACTACGATTTCTCCTCATGGTCCACTGTCCAGGCGGGAGTCTCTCAGGTTTCCGTTCTTGGCCCCTTGCTCTTTTCCCTTTTCATAAACGACCTAAGAGCTGTATTCCGTCATTGCCATCACATATTATATGCCGATGACCTGCAAATTTACCTACATTTCCGTCCATCCGACCTTGCTGACGACCTTGGGAAAATCAGCGAGGATATCTCTGCTATCGAGAGGTGGGCAAACAACAAGCGCCTCATGCTGAATGCCTCCAAGACCAAGGCCATTCTCATGGGTAGTGCCCGCTACATCAACGCCATCAACACTAACCATGCCATAGTCCTTACGCTCAATGGCACACCCCTAGAAATAACTGATCGCGTAACCAACCTCGGCTTGACCTTTACTAGCGTGCTCAGTTGGAATGAGCAGGTTAAGGCAACCTCCCTGCAGGTAAACGGAGTGCTCTGGCGTCTGAAATATTACAAGCACTGCCTGTCGCGTCCTCTGCGAGTGCGTCTGGCATCCTCCCTGATTTTCCCATTCTTTGATTATTGTTCTGCTGTCCTAACTGATCTAACCAGTCAGCAAAATCTTAAGCTCAGGCGACTGATGAATGCTTGTGTGCGCTTTATTTTCGATCTCCGCTGGGACGATTATGTCTCCCATCACTGTCCTCAACTCGGCTGGCTGAGCGCGGAGAACAGGAGGTCTTATCTTCTCGGCTGCCTGATCTACTCTGTCAGCAGTACCGGGACACCCCCCTACCTTGCATCCTCTCTTGTACCTCGCTCCCAATCACGCGCTGCTTCTTCTCTTGACCTTACCGTTCCCACTAGTCGCACAGCAACTTTCCAGCGTTCTTTTTCTGTAGCTGCACCTACGCTTTGGAACTCACTTCCCGCACCCATTTGCGGTGCTGTTTCCATTGGCGCCTTTAAGCGTGATCTTCATAGTTTCCTGCTTTATAGTGACGCTCCTCATTCCCAGGCCTAACTGCGTTCTAATCTATGTCTAATTGAATTGTCACCTTCTTTTACCTTTCTAGCTCTCGTTCTCTTTGCTTAGCATATAAATACTCTTTCTGTTAGTACTATATAAAGATATGTCATATTTCTTGTTCTGTTTTATTTTACTATTATGTCTATACATTATATTCACTGTACGTTTGCGCTAGTCAAATTATTAAGCACGTTTTTGTTTTCATCTCTATTCTAATTATTGTTTTCATTTATTTTCTACTATTATTTTATAGACCTGTATCATTTGTATATTCTTTCTGTCCTTAGAGGGTTTACCCTAAGACAGTAATAAACGCTCAATCAATCAATCAATCAATCTCTCCCTCCTCCCCCTCTCTCTTTCTCTCTTCCCCCCTCCCCCTCTCTTCCCCCCCCTCTCACTCTCTCTCTCTCTTTCTCGGTAAAGACGTGTCAAAAATTGCTCCGTAAAAGTAATAACCTTTTGAATGGTTTAAAAGTGAGACAGTATTAAAAAGTTAACATAGTGATAGAGACATAAACCAGGTATGAGTGTTATCTAAACAAAATAAGCAGTTTTTTTACAAATGTGAGGGATATGTATAGTTCGGGCCACAAAATTTCGCACGATAGGTAGCTATTAAAAGCTAGCGCAAAAGTGCTTACGGATGTAGATGAGCTAATTGCTGACACTGATATGTCGCTGATTTATGTTTAATTTGCGTTTTTAATGAGCGTTGTACGATTCTTTTTCACTGAGTTAGGCAACACTGAAGTAAAAATAGCCTCTTTTTCTTGAATTTCTTCTTTCACTTCTTAGTGTAAAAGAATCTTCGAAAAAAAATCAAGTTAAATAATCGAAAGGTTTCGCCTTTTCAAATGAGCCTTAGAAAATCGTTTTATAATTTTTTTTACGAAGTTCAAATATTGACTTCAGCAAAGATTAAGTAAACGTTCAACAGCAAAATTAAAAAATCATCTACAATTACTCTCCAAAAAAATGTGTAACATGATAAATCAAGAAAAATGATAAATCAAATGTTTTAAAACGCATTTTACAGCTTAATATTTCTACATACTCTTAATATCGACTTTGAAAACATACTGATTTTTTACGGAGCTATACGGATAAAAATAAAGATGCGGCAAAATGTACTTTGTAAGTTTATTTGACGTGAATTAAAAATCGCACACAAATGCGGTTTACAACATTTAAAAGCGTGAATTTTCACCTTTAATTTGCGTTTTTGTTGAGCGTTGTATGATTTTTATTCATTGAATTATACAACATCGAAGCCGTTTTTGCTTCAGTGTTGCCAAAAGAGGCCATTTTTGCTTCAGTGTTGCCTAACTCAATAAAAAAAAATGGTACAACGCTCATCAAAAACGCAAATTAAAAGTAAAGATCCACGCTTTCAAATGCTGTAAACCGCATTTGCGTGCAATTTTTATTTTGCGTTGTGGATCTTTGCAATATTTGTAAAATATTTTGAGATTTAACGCCCATTTAAATCCGCGTAACTTCATAAACAATATCTAAATTGTTTAATAACTTATCAATTTCAAAACTAGAGATTTCAAGCTTTAAAATGCTTTTTTAAAATTTTTTTTCGATCATTTTTAACCAAGTTACTCTTTCTTGAATTACGCCTATTTTTCAAAGTCAGAATAGGTGTTCATATTATTTTGTCCAATCCTTGTAAATTTAGAAGAGATGAACTTAAATGATAATGAACTTATAAATAAGATTAAGAAGCAAAATAAAATAGATACAGTAAATGTGCGAAGTGTGAAGAGAATGGTTATAGAAAAGAGTAGCAATCAAAGAAAAGGAAATGAAGAAGAATCAATAATAATGGAAGTAGACGAAGAGACGCACGAGTTAATATTGAAGAAAACAAAACTAAATGTAGGATGGAAGAAATGTCTTGCACTTAATCACGTCAGTGTCAAAAGATATTTTAAATGCTGGAGGTACTTCCACATTGCTAAAAGTTATACAAAAAAAAACATGCTGCAAATGCGCAGGAAAGTATGGCTCGCGTCCTTGCACAGCAAAAGAGAACAAATGTGTGAATTGTATGGTCAAAAATAGAACATACTGTAAGAAATGTAAGCTTCTTTAACTCTCTGCGAAGAGTGTGCAAGAAGCAGGGTGCGCGCGACGCGGTAACTACGCCGCCGATTGGCTACTTGAATGTTGATCGTCTAACGTGCGAAACCGTGTGTCCGACGCTGCCGGACGGCGTAACGCACGGTCCTAAGACGATGTATCGCGCTCCTTAGTTACGCCGTCCGGCGGCGCAGTTGCTAAGGCGCGAGCGGTGGGAGGGGAGCACTAGACGTGCGTCGAAGAACCCGGCCGAAAGTTCCAAGTAGCTGACAGCACTGCGATACCTAATGCTAATAATCAACGATTGAAAAAGCTAAACAATTACGTTTGATTTAAGATTTATAATTATTGTTATAATAGAGTTTTATTCCTTTTCTTTCTTACTCACTTCTGCATAATTGAAAAATTTACTATTTAAAGTTGCTTAAATTTAAAAATTCCAAACATACATGCAGGGTATGTAGGTAATTACATTCACAAGTTACCTTTCCAGAATGGCTGATTATAGTCCTAATGAGATTATTGATATTATATTAGTTTTAGGGGAGTGTCATAGCAATTACAATGCAGTATCAAGGCTTTATGCTCAACGTTTTCCTGAAAGGCGACATCAAACTGATATGACAATACGTAGTTTAGTCCAAAGAGCTCGCAATGAACATCTTGTTCGTCAACGTCAGCATCATGAATATGAGGAAAATGATGCGCGAGCTGTAACTATTTTAGCAATACTTCACCTTAATCCTCATGTTAGTACTTGCCAGATTGAAAGAGAAATAGGTATACCACAAAGAACTGTTGTTAGAATTTTAAGAGCTCTAAATTATCACCATTTCCACATCACTCTTACGCAGGCTTTACAGCCTAATCATCATCTGATGCGTATTGCTTTTTGCCAGTGGGCTTTACAAATGTTACACGATGATCCTAATTTTTTTAGGTATGTGCTTTTCTCAGATGAAGCTAAATTTTATAGTGACGGACAACTTAATAGACACAACTGCCATTATTGGTCAGATGTTAATCCCCACTGGTATAGGCCAATAGATCATCAAAATCGATGGAGTATTATGGTGTGGTGCGGTATTGTAAATAGTTATTTGATTGGACCTTATTTTTTTGAAAAGAGCGTTGATAGACACAGTTACTTAACGTTTCTAAGAGATCACTTACCAGGCTTATTAGAAGATGTTGACTTAGCAACAAGAGCAAGAATGTGGCTTCAACAAGATGGTGCTGCACCGCATTATGCACTCGTTGTACGTGCCTTTTTAAATGCCAGTTACAATGACAGATGGATTGGACGAAGAGGTCCAGTTGAATGGCCTCCTTGCTTACCAGATTTGACGTCGCCTGATTTCTTTTTATGGAGATACTTGAAAAATGTTGTTTTTGCTGAACGACCAACCACAAGAGATGATTTTATGGACCGCATTCGTTGAGCTTGTGCAGCCATTCCTAGAGCTACCCTGCTTAGAACTATGGATAGTTTTCAAAACAGATTGCAGTTATGCCTCGAAGCCAACGGAGGTAATTTTGAACAATTACTCCGTGGGTAATTCATTTAAATTACAGTGTCAGTGATAGGCGAGGGAACTCACGATAATCAAGCACCCCGACGTGAGAGGCAAGGGGACTTATGATAATCAAGCACCCCGACGTGAGAGGCAAGAGGACTCACGATAATCAAGCACCCCGACGTGGGAGGCAAGGGGACTCACGATAATCAAGCACCCTAAAGGAAACAGAACTTACTACGTCCACGTCGTTGTTTCCGGGTAACGCTAAAAGTAAGATGAAAGTGCTTTTGATCTTGATATGACCTTCAAAAGGTCAGGTCGAAAAACTAAAAAATCCCTATGCTCATGTAAAAAGTGCCATTGTTTAAGAGCCCATTGTCAAGAAACAGGTTCTGCGGTCAAAAATAGGGTTTACTAATCAAAAAATGCGTTATGAGCCTCTAACAACCTTGAAAATTGACCTCAAGGTCAAGCTAGTCAAAGTGATTAACACTTTTACAATTCATTGATTTTTTTTAAGCATTATGCACATTTGTGTTACCCAGAAAACCACGTCATTTCAGAAAAAGTACACCAGATCGTTTTTCAGGCATTTTACCTTTATTTTTGACTTTTCCAAGGTCGCAAAAACAATTTTTTCATAAGACAAGTTTGATGTAAAATTTTCCGCTCTTTCGAAATCCGCAGTCAAAAATAGGGTGTCCCATTTAAAAAAACCATCGTGACCTTGAAATAACCTTCAAAATTGACCTCAAGGTCAAAACCAATGGTACAATTGAATGACCCCTCTGTCCTGGTCAACTTTTATCTAAACCATTTTTTTATAGATACCGTTATTTGGAAGATATTCGGGTCCATACTAAAATGACTCACCCTGTATATGTTTATATTGTTGTGCCCGTTCGTCCGAGCTTGAAAAGCTGGCCGAAGGAAGAACTATCGATCGGACAAAAAGGAAGCGCGGCCGGCTTTTGTTCTTTGGTTTTTCGGGACGCGGAGCTGTCAAGTGACATTTAAAATAATTCCGCTATCAATTAATTGTATATAGCCAATTAATTAAAGTCAGTGTTCTTTTATAAAAGAGAGTGTTCAATTATTTCGTGCTGTGTGTTCGTGTGAGTGTTTTTGCGTGCTCGTCTCGTCGAGCATAACAATATATATACATATATACATATATATATATATATATATATATATATATATATGTAATATGTCTTTACTATCCAATTGGGAGATTGGGAGGTTAGAGCAAAAACTTAATTGCGTTTCCCTGTGAAAACAAAAGTTCTATTTACACTATGTACAAAGTTATTTCCTACATTAATTTCCTTCATTCATACCTGTGAAAACAAAAGAAACAACATTTACAGCTTTTACTTTCGGTGTGTTTTCTATAAGAATTTATTTAGATAAATTTCCACACTTTCTAAAAACACGTGCTTTTCCTCCTGCTCTCCAGGTACGCTCCCTAGTGCCTCCTATGTCACCGTCTAGTGACTCTCTATCGGTAACGTGGCAAATTCAAATCCTTTAAGAAAAGTATCGACACCCGTATAATTGTGTCGTGATTTTCTTTATATTTCCCCCCTTGGGAGAAAAACAATTATGCATCGCATCATGGGTAATTGTTCAGGAATCATTCACCACTGGGATTAGTTTTGTAATGTGGAAAAGGTTCGATTCCTTCTTCTTATGTCCGGTGTCAGCTTCATAGATAGAATTGGAAATCTTCTTTACTATTTTGTATGGTCCAATTCTTAATTCATCTAGCTTCTTTCTATTTAGTCGATTTCCATTTTCCACATATACTAGGTCTCCGACATTCAATTTTAAATCTTTCCGATGCACATCGAATCTTTTCTTGTTATAGTCGTGTGACTTTAAGGTATTTTTTAAAGCTAATTTTCTATCTCTTTTTAAATCTTCATTTGTACACGTAGATTTTAGTTCCTGTGGTAGAATATTAACATTTTCGCCCTCCAATAAATATTTTGGAGCGAACTTTGTGATTGTGTGTTCTGTTTTGTTATAGGATTCTACACATTTTTGTGCAATAGTTGTCCATGCAGTCTTTTTATCACTTTCATTAATTTTGCATCGTATTTTATTAACCAATGTTTGATTTAACCTTTCATTGAGACCGTTTGAAAATGGTGTATCAACAGCCGTGAACACCATCGTGATATTTTCTTTTTTCAGAAATTCTTTAAATTCTTTTGAATTTATTCCAGAGTATTGATCTGTTAATACCATATCGATTTTATAACTTTGCGTCACATTCTCGATTAGCTTAATAAAGTCATTTGAGTTTTGATTTTTTGATGTTAGAATATGTGCATATCTCGTGAAATGGTCAACTAAAAGGTGTAAATATTTTTTTGTTGAACGAGATCCTCCAACGGTGTCAATGAATACAATTTCAAAAGGGTATTTTGCCGGACCTAGATGTGATATCAATCCATATTTAGGTCTTCTTCTTGACTTGTTTTTTATACAGATTTCACAAGTGTCGCAAATCTTCTTGATGTTGTTAACAAGGTTTTCCGTTGAGTAAAATGGTGTTATTTTGTTTATCATTTGAGTCCTTCCTAAATGGCAGTAGGTTTTATGTATATCTTCTATTAGTTTCTTACTTAGCTTTTCTGATAACATAATTTTTTCTTTTCTTTTAATCTTCCTGTAGTAAACTCCGTTTTTCCATGTCAGTTTGTTTTTCTTTTTTTTTTGTAGATCTAGATATGTGTTTTGATCATTTTGTATGTCTTCGAGTTTGATTAAATTTACTATTTTCAGAAATTCATCTGTATTTTCGTAAGGTTCTAGGACCGGATTTCTGCTTAAACAGTCTGCCTCCTGGTTTGTTTTTCCTGGGTTATATTTTATTTTAAAATTATATTGTGATAGGTAATATGTCAAGTCACCTAATTCTTCATCCGTCCTAGCCTTCAAATTCATATTTTCCAGAGGTTTATGATCCGAGTATACCGTAAACTCTTTTCCCATGAGCCAGTGTTGCCAGTATTTTACGGCTTCTTTGATTGCCAAACATTCAAGGTATATTGCCTTTTTTTTCTTTTGGGCTTCTGTTAATTTTTTTGAAAAGTAAGCCACTAGCTTACTCAATCCATTCTTATCTTTTTGTTTCAACACCGCTCCCACTCCTATGATGCATGCATCTGTGTAGATATCAATTGGAACATCTGGATCAAATATTTTTAAGACCGGTTCAGAGCACAGCCATGACTTTATCTTGTCAAAAGATTCTTGGCATTCCTTTGACCAGTTGAATTGTATTTCTTTTCTCAACAGGTTATGTAGTGGTTCTAGTGTAACTGCAATATGTGGT
Source organism: Solenopsis invicta (assembly GCF_016802725.1). Taxonomy (NCBI): domain Eukaryota; kingdom Metazoa; phylum Arthropoda; class Insecta; order Hymenoptera; family Formicidae; genus Solenopsis; species Solenopsis invicta. The sequence continues at coordinate 23,656,330 of NC_052665.1, forward strand.
ATGAACTTGTGATGAAAATTTACTTTACCTAAAAATTGACGTACATTCTTCCTTGTTGCTGGCACTGGGAAGTTTTTGACTGCAATTAAGTAATCTTTTAATGGTTTAACTGAATTATTCTCTATTATGTGGCCTAAATATTTTGCCTGATTATTTGCAAATGTGCATTTTGAAAATTTTAATCTAAAATCTTCCTTCAAGATTGCCTCCAATAGTCTTGATAGATGTACCATATGTTCTGCAAAAGTTTTTGAAAATATTATGATGTCATCTATAAAATTTACTACAAAACTAGCAAGTTTATATTTTCTTATTATGTTGCTTAATATTCTCTGAAAAATTGCTGGTGCTGTCTTTAATCCGAATGGGAGGCAAGTCCATTGAAAATGGCCCTCCTGTGTTACGAATGCAGTTTTGTGTCTATCTTGGATCTTCAGAGGAATTGACCAAAATGCTGAGTTAATGTCCAGCGTTGTAAAATATTCGCAGTTCACTGTTTTCACCATCAAATCTTCACCCCGTGGAAAAGGTTGTGATTGAGGGACAACGATTTTATTAAGTTCTCTAAAATCTATGCATAGTCTTGATTTTCTGTTATCTTCTTTTTTGTATGCCAGAGTAACTGGGGCAGCAAATGGGCTATATGAATCTTCAATCAGACCCTCTTCTAACAATTTTGTTACTTGATTTTCTATTTCTTTTCTGTCTTCAATTGTGCATCTGTAAGGGCGTTTACAACAGTATTTCTCTACTATTAAGTCAATATGAGCCTCATAATCTCTTACCCTACCGACATCGTATTTATCTTTAGCAAATACTGATTTATATTTGCTTATTAATTTATCAATTTCAGATTGCTGATATAAATCTAAATGGTTTATTAAAGCTTGAAATTCATCCGCATTTATATGTTCATTGAAGTTTACTTCACCTTTTTCTTGTTTTAATATCTCAGAATGTAGTAAATTTTCTTCTTTCTGTTTGTCATCTGGTATATTAGAAATTTTGATATTTGTTTCAATTGTATTTTGAATACTTATTTTTTTTCCATGTCACCTGAGAATTCAGGAATATTGACATTTTTATTCTCATCTTGATTTTTATTTTGTATTATTTCCAGATTTTCATTTTGGATTAATTTGAAATTTTTTATGCAATCCAAACCAATAAGAAAATCATAATTGAAATTTTCATTGTCCACAACAAAGACGTTCATGATCCTCTCCATATTGTAGATTTTTATTTTTAAAGTAACCGTACCTTTTGTTTTGTTTACACCATTAATAGTTTTCAAGTTTACTATTTGTACATTACTCATATCTTTCTGTTTTATCTTCAATAATTTTGCATTAATTATTGATACATTTGAGCCTGAATCATAAATTCCTGAAACTTCTAAGATGTCATTCAATAGGTTGACCTTAATTAATGGTGATATTTCTAGTTTTTTGGGTTTTCCTTGTTTAATTCTATTTCCAATTCTGAATTATTCACTGTTTTCAGTAGATCTGTCTTTTTATTTTTTTCACTTTTTTCTCTAAACCAACAACTTGATTCAGGATGAAAACGCTTACCTTTCTTTGCCTCCTCACATATTTGGCATGGTTTTTTTTCCTCAGCCTTTTTTGACTTGTTATCAGAGTAAACTTTTCCTTTTTTCTCAACAAGGTGTTGTAATCTGCTTATTTCGTTGTATAAATCTTGAGTTTCTTGCAAAGTTTCTCTGTCAATTTTGTTAGATATATAATTTGGCAAGCCAATTGCTATGAGATCTATCATTGTTTCCTTATCTATCGACTTCCTTACTTGCAATAGTAGTTTTTCTTTCTTCAGAGTATAATCAAGTAAAGGGCCTGTTTGATATTTAAATGCAAAAGCGTATCTAATTGGAGACCAGCCTTTATTCCCAAAAGTTTCATAAAAATTCTTTTTCCATTCGCTCCAATCAGATTCTACTGTGAACTTTAAAATCATACAACTGTACCAGTCTGCACTAGATTTTTCAAGGAAAAACTTTAAGATTTCAATTTTTTTTCTATCCTCTTCTATCATACAGCGTTCACACTCTTTTTGAAATTCATTTATCCACTGGTTTGCATTTGAATTTTTTCCATCAAATTTCTCTATCATAAAATCTTTAGCTATTTTGCTCAAGTTTTGTACTTCTGATTTTTTTTGTTTATTTTCTAAAACTTCCTCTAGTAATTTTTTTATTGTTTCATCTGACGTACTTTGTGTCGTTTTTTTTTTATTTCTTTTTCTGTAATCTCTTCTAAATAATAGTCTTCAAATAGTAAATTGCCATCTTCATCCAAATATACTTTTGATAAATTTGCTGTTAAAGTAATCCAGACTTTTCTAAATTGATTTCTCTTTTTCAGAGTGTTCTTGACTCTTCCAAATATTTGTGATGTTATTAATTCTTTGTGTAGATTTATATTTTGTAACTCATCTGGTATTGCAAACGTGCGCCCATCTGGTGTGCCAATTGAGGTTAGGCACAGTATTGTTGTCTTCCCATCTGATGATCCTCTCATCATAAAGTCAAACCTTAGTTTGTCCATTTTGCCGAAATATCCGCAAAAATGTTGTTTTGTAATATGTCTTTACTATCCAATTGGGAGATTGGGAGGTTAGAGCAAAAACTTAATTGCGTTTCCCTGTGAAAACAAAAGTTCTATTTACACTATGTACAAAGTTATTTCCTACATTAATTTCCTTCATTCATACCTGTGAAAACAAAAGAAACAACATTTACAGCTTTTACTTTCGGTATGTTTTCTATAAGAATTTATTTAGATAAATTTCCACACTTTCTAAAAACACGTGCTTCTCCTCCTTCTCTCCAGGTACGCTCCCTAGTGCCTCCTATGTCACCGTCTAGTGACTCTCTATCGGTAACGTGGCAAATTCAAATCCTTTAAGAAAAGTATCGACACCCATATAATTGTGTCGTGATTTTCTTTATATATATATATATATATATATATATACAAGGTGTCCGAAAAAGGTTGGGACACCTAAATATCTCGGGAAATATAAATTTTACAAAAAAACGTTTCAAACAAAAGTTGCATGGTTTCAAGGGAAACATAAGATAGTGTCATTAATTTAACCTTGGATAGTTGTTTGAAGGTCACGTAAAAAACATCTTTAATTTTTTTAATGGGATTGTGAACTTTTTGTTACGTATTCTTGTAGCTTATCTCGAGACTTTTCCAAAACACTACAAAAATGTTTATTTTTGTTGAGTACTTTCCGAGTTGAGAAGCTTGAAAGCTACGGTGTACTGTAACTTTCAACCGTCACATCTCGAAAAGTACCTAACAAAATTAAACTTTCTTGTAATGTTTTTGAAAAGTCTCGAAATAAGCTACAAGAATACGTAATAAAAAATACAATATTAGAGTATCGGTAGTTCCCTAATTTAAGGGTATCGGTACTTCTCTGACAATCTATATTTTTTATTGCATATTCTTGTAGCTTATTTCGAGACTTTTTCAAAACGTTACAAGAAACCTTATTTTTATTAAGTACTTTTCGAGTTGAAATTTACGCTTGAAATTTACAGTACACCGTAGCTTTTAAGCTTCACAACTCGGAAAGTACTCAACGAAAATAAACTTTCTTGTAGTGTTTTGGAAAGATCTTAAAATAAGCTACAAGAATGTGTAACAAAAAATTGCCAGTTCCTTTAAAAGAATTGAAGGTGTCCTTCACGTGACCTTCAAGCAATTGTTCAAAGTTAAATTAATGACACCATCTTATGATTTTCTGTAAAATTTATATTTCCCGAGATATTTAGGTGTCTCGACCTTTTTAGGACACCCTGTATTTATATATATATACACTGTCACGTATTTTTCTCACGCTGGAGACCTACGGCAAAATACGCAATCAAACAAAGACGGAAGATGTTTAATGTAAAGAGCGCAAAAACGACAGAGAGTTACGATCTAGATTTTCCCTATGTCACGAAGTTGGGCACCAGACGCGATTATACCGATCACAGATCCAATCTTTAATGCTAAGCTCTAATCCATACCACGGTAGGCGGTCAGACAACAACGCAGAATTGTCGTTCGCACGCGGCCGGCTAACTCTTCTAACCGGTAGAGGGACGGAGTAGCAAAGACAGGGACAAAGCGAGTTTCTTACAGGAGGAAGCGTGTCGGCAAGAAATTAAACAAAGTTAGGCCAATGTAACAAGCAAAATATAATATATTGCAAGGAAAGACAGAAACAACATACAGCAAAAAAATTAAGCAAATGCAAAAAAAAAAACAGCAACCGAAATACGTAAGAAGGAAAAATGGCGGAAAAATAAACAGAACGTGAAAATTAACTTAATTTCTACAACAGCTACGCTATAAGCGAAAACTACGGTGGCAAATCACGTGCAAAACACGCTAGCCAATCGCGCGCGTTTTGAACGGCGTGGCAAGAACACGATAGCCAAGCATTCGCTAATAAGAGCTCCTTAATTCGAAAGAAGCACAAAAACATGCATGCGTTGACGACAACGCAGTCGTCGCAACCAAAATACAAATTATCCCAAAACGCGCTGTACGAAGCGCCGATATCTCGGGCGACCGTGCGATCACGGCCGCGGCACGAAGCCGCAAAGCCATCGCACACGTACGCGATGGCTTTTTGCGGCTTCTCGAGAAACCGGTCGTCTGCGAGCTCCTACGGCGGGAGACCAACGTAACACGCGGCAGCCGACAGCTAGGTGACTTGACAATGTCTTGTGCTTGAGGTGGATGGCCAGCTAAACACGAAAAAGGTGCGTTCAATCGCCATGCGGCGGACGCACTCGCACATTAACACTAATGGCTCCACCTCAGAACACCAGTGAGTCGGCACGGGCAACTTGTGGCTTCACACAATGCTTCGAAGAGTTACCTCGACTACGGCACCGTCTTTCCTCCGTTTCGTGGATCTGCGGGGACTCGTCCGGGCCTGGCACACTTTCCAATAGTCGACACTCCGATAACTCAGACCGATATCAGTCGCTTGCTCAACGCTTAACACGCACGCAGGTTACCGGGTCGCACGCAAAAGCCCGGAAGATCGTGTTCGATGCGCGATCGATGAGCGCTACCCCTCCCACAAGGTGCGCGGTATCCTTGCGCCTAGCGGCGCGGCCTATCAGCGGCCGCCCTTATCTAGCCGTGACGTCATATCCGCGCACTGACAGGTTTCCGCTAGTGTTTTGCGGTTTCCTTCGGTATCTGACTTCCTAGCCGCTCTCGCCGTCTCCACGGATAGCAACTGTAACCTTTCTCTGTGACTATTCTTCGCCGCTTTTCTTTCGGGTGAACAGCTGGCATTCAACGGCTTTTGTTTTGGCCGTTTGTCTGCTCCAGGTTGTCCATCCCTGGGGGCCTCGCGTGAGCCTCTCCCGCGTGGTGCTCATTTGTCGCCATATCTTGCCTAATCCTCCTCTTCGTCGGCAGTTTCCAGTGCGCCGGCCCTGGACGATCGTTCTTGCTTCTTCTTACTGCGGTCGACATCCTTTGTCGCTGCTGCTCCTTCGACGACGTTTGTCGAGGCGCCCAATTTAACATAAAAATAAGCAAATAAATAAACGAAAATAATAAACGCTATTCAATCTCGCGGAAGATCTCGCTTTCTCGTTGAGTTCCCGGCCCAGTCACATGCGCACCCTGGCGCTTCGCGTAGGCGGAGAGATAAAGTGGCGAGGCAGGAAAAACTGCCATGTCACAATATATGTGTGCATATACAGGGTGTTTCAGACCACCCGTACACCCCTTTTCTCTTCGCAGGATTAGGACCAATCAAAAATATGTTCAGACGAAAGTTGTAGGGTTTCAAAAGATCTATTCAATGATCTTATCAGTTTGACCTTGGATGGCGTCGCCAAGGTCAGATCGAAATCACATTAAGTTTTTTAAATGAAACACCCTATTTTTGATTCCAGAATCTAATAGCTGGTGTCAAGACCTTTCCAAAACACTACAAGAAAGTTTATTTTCGTTGACTACTTTCCGAGTTGTGCGGCTTGAAAGTTACACTACCGCCAACACCATGTAAATAACAATATAAAATCACGCGTTACGCAGAAAGCCGTGCAGCCGACACAAAGAAAGTAAACACGCGAGCCGGGCCAACAAAAACAGATCATGAAAAATCGTGAAAGTTAGCTGTCGCGACCGTAGATAGTCACATACATATGTATGTCATAATATTATGTAATTACATTATTACTTTAACGGTAGCACACGAGCAATAACGAGCGCGGCTTTCTGCGTAACGATGTCTAACTCGTGATTTTATACATATTGTTATTTGCATAGGATGTAGTAGAGATGTATTCACCACAACGCTATTGTGACTCAACTCAACACGAGTGACAATAACTCTCTCAAACTTGTCACCTACGTCTTCAATAACCGTCATATCAGTATCAATCGCGCAACAAAAATCCGACCCTCTTTATTAGTCTAGGTTTATTTAGCCATGTCCTATTCCAATGAAGAAGCATATGATATGCTGCTAATTTTAGGTGAGTGTCGAGGTACATTCATTGCAGCGGAAAGATTGTGGCGGGAACGTTATCCTGATCGGACTCCTCACTCGCGAAATGTTTTTTCACGTTTGGCTAAACGAATCAAAATTAAAGGTGTCGTTCAGCCTCAACATAACAAAGGTACACAAATTCGTCGTCCGATTATGGATGAAAGAACAGTGGAAATTCTTGCATCGACAGAATTGAACCCTTATGATTCTTTAAGACGACGAGAACAAGATTCTGGTGTTAGTAAAATCAGTGTTTGGCGCATTCTAAAAAATAACAAATTTCACCCTTACAGAATGTCTGTTCATCAAGCGTTGAATTATAACGATATTAGACAGAGACTTGTATTTTGCAACTTTATAAGACAGCAACCACTTGATTTCCACTTGAAAATTTTATTTTCTAACGAATGTACACTTAAAAGTGATGGATCTGTTAATACTTGGAACTCTCGTTATTGGGCACAAAATAATCCTCACTGGTTGAGAGAAGTAGATCATCAAACCATTTGGAAAGTCAATGTTTGGTGTGGAATTATTGGAAGTCAAATCATAGGTCCTGTTTTCTTTGACGAAAATCTAAACGGTGATAGATATTCCGCCTTGATAATGACAGATCTTCCTGTCTTACTAGAAAATATTCCTCTGCAATTGCGCCTGAACATGTGGTTCCAACAAGATGCATGTCCGTCTCATACATCGAGAGTTGCTCGTGCGGCATTAAATACTATGTTCCCCGACAAGTGGATAGGCAAATACGGTCCAATCAATTATCCACCCCGATCATCAGATCTCACCGTCCTTGATTATTATTTCTGGGGAAGGATAAAAAACTTGGTCTATCATGAACGTCCGACTACGAGGGATAATATGATTCGTAGAATAAGTGAAGCAAATCGATCCTTACGTGCCGAGGAAATTCTTCGAGCAACCAATGATTTTCAAAATAGAGTTGATGCTTGCATCGCAGAGAATGGTGCTCACTTTGAACATTTAGTCGCTTAACAAAACATACACTCATTCATTCCCGAACGTGAGAGGCAAGGGGACTCACGTGAATCAAGCACCCCAAACGTGAGAGGCAAGGGGACTCACGTGAATCAAGCACCCCAAACGTGAGAGGCAAGGGGACTCACGTGAATCAAGCACCCCAAACGTGAGAGGCAAGGAGACTCACGTGAATCAAGCACCCCAAACGTGAGAGGCAAGGGGACTCACGTGAATCAAGCACCCCAATGGGATGAAATTCTCGTCAAGTCCACGTCGTTCATTCTGGATAATGCTAAGCACGGGAAAATGCATACAGTCAATCTGGACATGATTGATCATCAAACATAATCAATCCAGTTAATAAACAAAAGCAGAGTACATAAAACTTTGACTCCCCTTTTCCTCCCCCATACACATACGCATGCACGTATGCACACACCCACACACAAGATTAAATCCGACTAAGTAACCACCACATGGTACATCTTGAGTAATGCTGATGCTGGCGGTAGTGTAACTTTCAAGCCGCACAACTCGGAAAGTAGTCAACGAAAATAAACATTCTTATAGTGTTTTGGAAAGGTCTTGACACCAGCTATTAGATTCTGGAATCAAAAATAGGGTGTTCCATTTAAAAAACTTAATGTGATTTCGATCTGACCTTGGCGATGCCATCCAAGGTCAAACTGATAAGATCATTGAATAGATCTTTTGAAACTCTACAACTTTCGTCTGAACATATTTTTGATTGGTCCTAATCCTGCGAAGAGAAAAGGGGTGTACGGGTGGTCTGAAACACCCTGTATATATTAAAACCGTTTACTCTGAATTGAAATCCTTCCTTAACTCTCGCCTTTCAGCATCAGAAATGGGCCACCCCAGGTAATCGGCTCTCGCAGTAATTAGGCGCATTGTTTGGAATCGGTGTTAGTAAACGGGTTTGTGGCGTCGTTCCATCGGGCTGCCGATTGAGCAGAGAGTGAAACAATCACGCAGTAGACGCGTGCCGCCATTAGCATTTTCATACGCAGTTCGAGTTTTTGTACGTTTCAGGCCAGAAAATAGATCGACAACAACGGGAAAACCTACCATTTGCCAAATTACAAACAAAGGCACGACGATACGGGTTGGATCCCCAATCCCTCCACCAAGCAATATTCAACCAAATCATGAGTTATAAAGAAAGAAATGGTGCGCTTGGTCATATATCTACAGGGGTCTTCCCGGTACAAAGGAGGGGCGCACTTTCCGGATTGGCTTCGACAAGCGGCAGAAAGATATGCGCCGCAGAAGAGGCTAAGCCAGGTTTGGACCGTACTCTCTGAGCAGATGAGGCAGCAACTTGCAGAACAAATGAGACAACAACAGGAGTTGATGCAATAATTCATCGCTGCAATGTCCTTCGGACAGAATTGCCCGCCGCCGATTCAGCTGATGCAATCAATAGTAAAACCACCGTCCACGCTCGGCGCTGAACCTAAGCAGCTGAGAAATTTGCTGTTCTTCACGGTTTCTCCGGGCCAAGCAATAAAATTATTGCCGTCGCAAGTACCCAAATATGCCGGTGCGGAACGCAACGACATGGACCAATGGATCCAGAAGATAGAACAAGTGGCCCGCATCCACAGAGCCTCCGAAAACGTCCAGTTAATGGCTGCCACGGGAAAGCTCATTAGAATGGCCCGTTGGTGGTTCGACAGCCATACGAGTACAGTTAACCAATCCTAGCCCGTCTTTAAACAAGCCATCAAGAGACGCTTCTAGAGAGAAATCCTAACACACGTTATAATGCAACAAGTCATGGCGCGAATGTGGAATTTCCCCAAAGAGACGTTTCAAGAATACGCCGTGGACAAGCTGGACATAATGCATAACTTGGGTTTTCCAGAAAGAGATAAGATTAATTATCTCGTCAATGGCATAAAAAATACGGCTATTAAAAGTGCCGCAAGCATACTACAATTGGACGACAATTGAACACCAGCGGAGACCTGTCAGTTTTTGAAAAGGATATACAGCATCACAACGTGCACACGTTCTTTTCCGAGAGGAAGACTTTTGTTCCCTCTCAGAACACAGAGAAGGACAAAGGAAAATTATTCCAAGAAATTAGCAAAAGAAGCAGCGCCGCAGGCGATTCCAGCAAGGAGCTCTTCTGTGTCTACTGCAAACGCAAAGGGCATACTCGCAGCGATGACTGCTCACTTTTGCTTTTGGTCGAATCAGAACGTTTGTTTATGGCTATCAATGGTGAACCAATTCGTACCGTCGGATTAATTAAGTCGTCATTAAAATTTGAGTCGTTAACTAGCTTTAAAGGACAAATCGAGTTATGGATATTGAATGCTGAGAAATTTGTGGACATTGTCGTCGGGCGTGATTTCCTACAAAGCTGCCAAATAAAAGTGATTTATTCTCCGGCAGCCGAAGAGAGAGAGAGAAAAAATTAAAGCTCATACGGCAAGTTGTTTTAGCCGACGTCTTAGAAGAAACGGAAAATGCAATACTCGTTCTGGTAGAGAATGCGAAGATTGACTTTGACAAAAACGCATAACAAAAATTAATAGCCATTAGCGGAAATTGAAAAAACGGAGGTTGTGCCTATACAGGATGACTACGCGGTCAAAGTATCTCTCAAAGATAATACCAATTACGCGTTCGTGCCGCAACGGCTCGCATGGGCAGAGCGTCAATAGATGCACGAGATAACGGACAATCTTCTTAAAAGAGGTATTATCAAGCATAGTATCTCGCCATATTGCGCTCGGGTAGTGCCCGTTAGAAAGCATAATGGCGCGCTGAGATTATGCGTAGACTTGCGTCTTTTGAACGCGTGAGTTCATAAATAAAAATATCTCTTCCCTATAATAAAAGATTGTATTGCGCGCTTGGGAAACAACTCGATATTTACATAGACATATTAGACAGATTCCATAATATCTCCGTTCATCTCCGAAACATACCAAGTACTTCTCTTTTGCCACTCCAGATGAACAATTCAAATATACTCGGCTCCCGTTTGGTTAGTGCAAGGCTGCGGATAGGAGGGATAAAGCATATAAGAAAGCAATGTATAACGACACCGAACAAGATTGGTTATAGTATAAAGTCGAAAGAAATGCAGTGGTAAAATTAATCAGGGAAAAGAAAAAAGAATACTATAAAAATATGATACATTTTAACAGAGGAAATCCTATGACTTTATGGAAAACCTTAAAAGAAGTAATTAGGGGCCAGTCAGTAGGTATAAAGGAGATAGGAAATATAGATTTTGAGATTTTAGGCGATACCAAAGAGTGCATTATAGCTGATAAATTTAATTTATATTATATACAAAGTATTAATAGTATAGTAAACTCTATAAAAGTAGACAGATCCGGTAGTGATATAATTGAATATTGAATGAATATATAAGAAAACTATTCATACTATCAAAAACAAAAGTTATAGAAAATTTTGAGGTTGTTACACTAGAGCAGCTAGAAAAAGTCATTATGGGATTACTAAAAAGAAAGGTACGAAAGAGGGGATATCTAATGATATGTTGAAGGTAGTTTTTTCTGTAATAAAAGAACAATTTGCGATTTTAATAAATAATTTTTTAAGAGAAGGTCACTGTCCGGAAGGTTGAAAAACCTCTACTATAATACCATTCCTAAAGATAGATAAAGCACAAAAACAAGCGAATATAGGCCTATTAATATGTTACTAATATATGAGAAAGTGCTAGAAGTAGTAGTAAAAGAACAACTTGAAACATATTTGGAATCAAACTGTATTATAACAGAGCATCAGGCGGGGTTTAAAAAATATTATTCGTGTGAATCAACAATTCAATCTGTCATAGACAAATGAAAATTAATAGTAAGCAAAGGAAAAGTGGTAGGAGTGATCTTCATGGATCTTAAAAAGCGTTTGAAACAATAGATAAAGAAAGATTGTTATAAAAAATCAATACGGAATTAGAAGATTGATCTTAGAGTGGTTCAAATCATACTTAAATAATAGGAAACAACAGGTGCGATTCAATCAGATATGGTCTAAATTATTGTCTACAGAATACGAAGTGCCACAAAGTTCAGTACTAGGACCTTTGCTATTTATATTATATATAAATAATATAAATGAATCTATCCAGAAGGGTGCAATATAAAAATGTTTGCAGATGACACGCTTATATATGTAAGTGGAGAAAGTAATGCGGATGTAGAGGTAAAAATGAATATCGCTTTTAATGTAATCGAACATTGGAAGAATATAAATAAATTAAAAATGAACGCAGATAAAACAAAATATATGATAGAAGTATTAAAAAAGAATTAAAAGGTAATTGTAATGTCGTGAAGTGTCTAGATGGAATTGAAATAGAACGGGTATCAACTATGAAATATTTAGGTATAATGCTAGACGATAGACTTAGATTTCAGAATCACTGCAATTATATACTTAAGAAAATAGGGAAAAAGACAAGCTTTTTAAACAGAATAGGTAACTTCGTATCAGTATATACTAGATGGGGATGCGCACGATTGGACACCGCATGATTGGACACCACCACTCACAGCGGCCGATGCCTAGAGTTTTTCCGTTGGTTTGGTTAGATAAGTCAAGATGATTGGTTGGTGTCCAATCGTGCTGTGTCCAAAAGAGTGTCACCCTACTAGATGTATTGTGTACAAATCCATCATAGCACCTGGTTTCAAGTACTGTGCCACTCTATTAGTTGGGATGAAACGCAATTGAATAAACTTCAGATAGCTCAAAACTGTGCCATGAGAGTAATTTTACAGTGCAATAGATATACTAAAATTGAACACATGCTACATGCCTTACAGTTCATGTCTGTAAGGCAACGGTTATGTTATAACGTTAATGTATTTATCTTTAAAATATTAAATGGCATGGCTTCGGAGGAGTTAAACAATAAAATAGAGATAGTGGGAGGAGAATGCAATAGGCAAACGAGGCAAACAGGAAACTTAGTAATAACTTTCCGTAGAACTAGAAGTGCTCAAAAAAGCCTTTTTTATGAAGGTATAAAAATGTTTAATTCGTTACTCACTCTAATTAAGCAATGTAGAGAATTAGTAGCGTTTAAGAGACTGTTAAAAAAACATATATCAGTTAATATTAATATATAGTTAATGTACATATAATAATTGTGTACAAAAAATAGCTGCGAAAGCTAAATAAAGGTCAATCAATCAAATTAATCCATCTCTCTCACTCTTTCTCTCTCTCTCTCTCTCTCTCTCTCTCTCTCTCTCTGTCACGCAGTCGCACTTACTTACCGACGGGCAATTCCCGTTTTCGCACGTGTGTAACAAGAAGCCGAAGAAATAAACGTATATTATATTATAACATCTGCTCGCCTTTCATTGTGTTAAACATCAGCACCAGCTCCGTAGTTAGGGGAGATCGGGGATAAAAGTTCCGATTTTAAGAAAATATCAAAAATGACTAGTAAAATAATTTGTTGTTCCTTTGACTATTGACTGATTTATCATCAAATTTATTGTATTTTAGGATTATAAGGTTAATTGTAGTATATTATCATTGATTTTTGTACAAAGTTATTTATAAGTGTCAGAGTCAGAGAGGAACGTTTTACCCCTTCATGGGGTTAGTTGTTACTGCACTAGGGTAACTTGTTACCAAAAGATATAAAGTTATTTAAAAAAAAAAAAAACATTTTTTAATAAATCAAAACACGTGAATTATATTTATAATTAATATTTAATGAGGTAACGAGACAATCAGGTACATTAAAGCTAAACAACTGATATTTATATTTAATTATAATTATGTTAACAATCATAGAGTTTATAATAATTATAAATCACATTTAAAACTATATTTTATCTTATTTTTTTGTAACAAACATTTGTATTTATGAGATCAGTACTTTGAAATGATCTTTACGATCCTTCTAAATAATAAATTTAAAAATCTAATCTAAATAATAATAAAATAAAAAAATGATCAGCTTTTTAGGAAAACAATATTAAGATAATCTTTGTGATCTTTTACGTACCTAAATTAAATAATAATAAAATAAAAAAGGAATTAACCTTTTAGAAGAACAATAAAAAGTTAAATATTAAAAACTTAAAAAAGAAAGCAGAAATAAGAACATTTTATTAAAATAAAAAATTTTTTAACTATGAAAACATGGCGCTACTGGATAAGAAAAGCAAGGAAAAGAATTGACAGAACGATTGCAATAAATGTAACACTTGTAAAATATGCGTTATAAAAACAATTAGAAATAAGTTACAGATTAAGTTTCTTTAACATTTAAGTAACATTGTAAGTTATTATAATTTTCTGAATTACTATTATACTTTACAACATTTCATTATTAGATAGATATTTAAATATCTAACAGCGTCAGGTTTTTGTAGTTTAAAAATGTTTTATTTTAATAAAATTTTCTCATTTTTGCTTCCATTTTAATTCTTTGAGATTAAATGTTGTATATTCCATTAAAACTTTTTCTGTCTTTTGTTATATGTCCGCATGCTATAACAAAATGAAAATCGATATAGACAACTGCACATATGCGACAAGGCAAATTTTTCCAGGGTAACAACGTACCCCAAATTACGGTAACAATTAGCCCTATTCGACACATGTAACATCTTGATACAATTTTTTGCCTACATATTAAAATGAACAAATAAACACTAGTGTATCATATTTCTGAATGTATATCCATTTACATGAACACAATAAATAATAGGAACTACCTTAAATAAGCGAAATAGACAAAAAAATTACGATGGACAAATATTTACTTACTTGATTTACGAGCACGTCTTTACACAGACCGCGGCGTAAATTAAATTAAACGCTACTTGCGATATTAAGATAGTTGCCGCACTTGCGTGATCGGTTGTTGTTTCGTGACGTACTTAGAACATATCGCTATCTTTTTTTATTTTGAAATTATAACCACCGTAACAACGTACTCCAGGAACATTTTACCCCGGCCTCCCCTACTTCAGTTTTGCAATTGTACTTCCAAAATAAAGCTTATGTCTTCAACATGCTCTCATCACAGAAGAATGCGTTGATTTTTGTTTTACTTCTATTATGTGTAATCAAAGTTATTTATAAGTTGAATGAATAATTTTTTAATTGAACTAGTATATAGAATCTCTACTCATAAATACTTTTTTATGTTTAAGTCATGAATTATATTATTTAATCTGTTCATAATTAAAACAGATTTTTAATTGTTTAAAAAAGAAAGTCTGAACTATCGAAGTAGTCTAAAATCACGTAATATATTATTATGTTATGATATTATACGAGAAGTAAAACAAGCAATATATTAAATATAGTTAGTTGATCTGTGGCTTATCTTCGATATTAATGAATTTAAGCTGAATCAATAGACACATTTTTATACGAGACAAACGATTTCGGCAGAAAGAAGTGTCGCTCTACCGCGCAAACTAAAATTTAAATTGATAACTATTCAGATTGACAACTATACAGATAAACTTGTCGTTAGTACTGCCATAAATAATGTATCACATGATCGCATGAATACGGCTATGCGAGCGCCGCTCTGTGTCGAAAGCATGTACTCGACGAGAATTGCTTAGCGACAATGATGATGGTAATGATTGATGATGTTTCTTATATAAAATTTCCCAGACATGGATTTTGCGTCGCAATTTTTGCACGTAGGGCATGGAGAGAAAAAATAAAAATACTTTTTTTATGCCATTTTATTCAAGCTATCGTTTGAGACTACTCAGAATTTGATTGGTTTAGCCATTATTGAGATCTGATAATCTCATGTGCTTAGAAGTCGCTAATTCGCATAAAGAGACGCGATCTTTTGCTAACGCGTTGACTTGGCGAGATGCTACGGCGCTTCTTCACTTTTTTCACGGAAATTAAAAAAAAAACAGAATTAAGTTAACGTTATTAGCAACAGAGTGTTGTGCCCGGTGGTGGTTCGGGTACGTTGTAGGTATTTCGGGATTCGCTTTTGCTCAAAAAGTTAGAACTCACGGGACAGCAGCAGCTCAGACGGATTGCCAATCAAGAAACACCTTTCTTATCGCAATATATATAATGTACATTTATTCTTGATACTTCTTGTTGTACATGTATTACTTAGATTTAGATGCCCGTTATATTGGGGCATCTAAATCTAAGTGATACATGTACAAACCCGCGGTGCGCGTTATTTTCTTTTCTATCGCGTCACGGCTCGACGTATAAATTACGCACGGCCGTGATGTTACTCTGACGGTTGTTCAAATTATTCTCCGCTGTTTCCCGATTCGAAGGCCCTTTTTATCCTTCAATATTGCTGATGCTGAATTGCAGATCGGCTGCACACTGAATCGGCGATGGTACGACATCCGGCAAAAGACTATCTTGTCTTCCGTCGTTGTCGCGTTTTCTGCACGTCTTTCAAAAAAAAGTTTCGAAAGACAATCTGCGCTTTCTGTTGCTTTTGCGTTTTGGTCGATTTTGAAGCGCGAGTTTTCGCTTAAAATTAATATGCATAGCAACAAAATCGCTTTTTGTTGCTATGCACTGGTGTTAGCTCAGGGTACAACAAGAGTTATAATTTTTTAAACAAATTGGTAGTTAAATTTTGAATATTTAATCTTTATATTTCGATTAATTTTGCAATTAAAAATCATTTGGCACAAAATTATATCTCCCAAAGTACTATAAATATGCAAAATTAAAAGAATTTCTGAGATATAACTGATCCGTTTCACGTGGAATAGCTTATAATAGCTTGTTTTTATTGATTTTATACTACAAATGACCGTATTTATGACCAAAACGTTTGATATTGATGTTCACTTTGTTTATTAAACTGATTTATAATTCACCTAGCTTGACTTAGCTCTTTAGTCGTTAACACTTTTAAATCTTAAAGCATATACACGTTATATACATATTTTACTTGTAATTAATAAATAATAAAGTTGTTATTATTTCAGGTAGCAGAGTTTGTGATCTTAGAGATATTCAGTGCTTAAAGCAACATAAATGTAAGTATACGTACATATACAAATATACATTTAGATTATTTTTAATTCACAAGTTTTTCAAATACTCATTGTTGCGTCCGAGCGTGGGTCGGACTTGGGGTTTTTGATATTTTATTATTTTTATTTTATATAGTATCTTAAATGGGCTGCTGTCACCAGTTCAGTTCTTCATCCAGGACAAAAATTATTATTTTTTTTTTAGTTTGAAATATTTAATTATAGATAGAAGATTATTTTAATATTTTTAAGAGAATTTATGAACTTTTAAGAAACGTGGTAATACTATTATTTATTTGTTAATTGTATTAGAAAGCATGGTTAGGAAGCGGTGGCGTGTGATTGAGTTTAAATGATTGAGTAAACATGGTTATGTATAAAAATAATTCTACGAATTTATTTAAATGAAAATAAATGATTGGAATTATTGATTATAAGTGAATAAGAATGAATGTAATGAATGTTTGTTAATATGTGTGAATGTATTTTTATAATAGTAATAATTGTGAAAGTGAATAATTAAATATAAGATCAAATAATAACGCATTATAATTGAACGACATATTTAAACTATATTTTATATATATATATTGTCACACCATTTCCGCGTGATTGAGTGTGAACAGTGCAATCAAAGAAAGGCGTAGATTATAAACCACTTACGAGGTGTGTTCAAAAAGTATCGCGAATTTTGTGTTTCTTCAAAAATTATTTATTTATTCATGAATATCTATTTTGTCCCCTTCAAAGTAATCCCCATGAGATATTATACACTTGTGCCAACGGTTTTTCCAATCTTCGAAGCACTTCAAAAAATCATTTTTTTTTATCTTGTTCAGCTCCTCCTTCGATGCCGTCTTTATCTCGTCAAGCGTAGCGTAACGTCGTCCTTTCATGGGCCTCTTCAGTTTAGGGAACAAGAAAAAGTCACAGGGGGCCAGATCTGGGGAATACGGTGGCTGCGGCATCATTAGTGTGTTGTTTTTGGCAAAAAAGTCGCGCACAAGCAACGATGTGTGAGCAGGGGCGTTTGGTACGAATTTCGCGGCGACCCGTCTCATGCCCAAATCATTGATAAAAATCGAATGGCACGAGCCAATCGATATGTTTAGGTCCTCAGCAACTTCTCTAACGGTGATTCGACGATTGGCCAATACCATTTTCTCCACTTCATTAATTTTTTCGTCTGTTGTTGAAGTGCTCGGGCGTCCGGCACGCTCTTCGTCGTTCACATCTTCTCGGCCTTCTGAGAACATTTTGTACCACCGATAAACGTTGCTTCGGTCCAAGGTAGCTTCTCCGTATGCCACAGTCAACATTCGGAATGCATCCGCGCACTTAATTTCGTTTTTCACACAAAATTTGATACAGGTTCTTTGATCCATTTTTTTGAATAGGTAAAAATCGAAGACGATCCAAAACACGTGCAAGCAAAGCAGCTGTCAACAATTAAGTGAACATTCAAAATGGCCGAGCTTGTCGGCATAAGTGAGAGACATGAGTACCAACATAACGCCACAAAAAGATCGAAATTCGAATATACGTAACCCGCGAAAATTCAAAATTCGCGATACTTTTTGAACACACCTCGTATAGTCACCGCTTGCCAAAATTATTTCGCGTTGTTCAGACGGCTGCCCTCGAGATCGCGACAAGTAATTTACACGAAATCTGCAAGTTGGGCGCCAGGCGTGCTCTACGGCACGCCAATTCGCTAATCTCAAAACAGACTTTACGCAATAGCAGCAATCTAAATATGCGAGAGCCGGCTAACTCTACCTAGTGGTAGAGAGGCAGGGTAAGGCGAGGAAAAAGCCCCTTATTCTAACATTGCAAGGAAGTCGGACGGTGGGCGAGAAATTCCACACAGAATAGTAATAACAATAATAACATTTATTCAAGATAGAGTTTCGATAACAGACATGTCGTGGTCGTTCGTTCGGTCTCAAGACTCTCTTCCTACCGGATGTTAGAGTGGCATAAAAATGCGGAACATCTTAGCGGCACGCAATCCGCGGTGAATGCGACGCTCAAAGACTAATCGACATCCGAAATATGAGAAACATGCACGAAGCATTAACGCCGTTAGACTTAGAAAGAGCCCGAAAGTTTATGCGCGGTTTCAACACCGGGCCATTACAGGCGTTTTCAACGCGGAATGCATCTATCTTTCTCTCTTACTCGCGTCACGCGGGCAACAACGGAAATAAGATGTACGCGCGCGGTGCAGAGCTTCGTATGGGATTCTGCACTTCCTTCGACGACGGATAGCTTACACGCTCCCCAGGAGAGTAACGGACAATACGCGGTTCGCGAAAACTCCCTCTCAGCTCGCCACGAAATTCGCGGAGAACCCCTCACACTTGCTGTCGATCGTTTTCCGATTACACCAACGAGAATGGCGCTTTGCGCCCACGAACACTAAGTACGATCGACAATAGAATGCGAACGCAGCTCCTGCCTCACTTGCACGCGGATTTACAAAGTTAAGGTTATCGCAACCTCGCTACGCGAGGCATGCTCGTCGACACGGTTCACCTCTTCGCTGTCGTCATCGCTTCCTGCCGGTGCCTTCCGCCTTGCTTCCTCCTCATGTCTCTCTCTCTCTCTCTCTCTCTCTCTCTCTCTCTCTCTCTCTCTCTCTCTCTCTCTCGGATTACGACTCTTTCAAGAAGCTAAGAAATCAGGTACAACACATGATACGCACCACTAAGCAAAACTACTATCAAGCAACCTTCTGCGAGCTTGAGGGGTCCGATGCTGTGTGGAGGAGGCTAAAACATCTCGGGTTGATAAAATCCAAGGCGATAGAGAGGAAACTACTCTTTTCCACGGAAGATTTAAACGCATTCTTTACTAACCACGTAATGGCAACGGAGCATGGATGTGATGATGTCCACCTGGGAGAGGAGTCGTACGACGATTCAAAATTTTATTGGAGCTACATCAAGCCTCGCCACGTCTTAAAGGCTCTAACATCACGTGGGTCTGAAGCTGCGGGCGTGGACGGTATGGCACCGAGACTGCTGCGCATAGCCTTGCCATGTATTCTGCCCGCTGTGACTCATATTTTCAATTACTGCCTCGAGGCTGGAGTGTATCCCGATCAGTGGCGTACAGCAGCCATCTGCCCAATACCTAAGATCAAGTTCCCTTCTCAAATAAAGGACTACCGGTCGATCTCAATTCTGTGTTTCATCTCCAAGGTCTTGGAACGAATTGTGGCAGATCAGATAAAAGTCTACCTAGAGAGATAGGACGTCTTGGATCCAAATCAGTCTGCTTATCTGAAAGGCGCATTCACTCAAACGGCTTTGATCAAATTTCTGGACGATGTCCGCCAGGCGGCGGATTCTAGAAGAGTCACAGTGTGCGTCTTCTTCGACTTCACAAAGGCGTTTGACTACGTCTGCTATCGCACATTAATAGAGAAGTTGAGGAATATAGGCTTTTCGTGCTCATCGTTGCGCTGGGTTTGCGCCTATCTTTTTCTTAGGAAACAAGCGGTTAGAGATCCACTCACGCGTGGGTTGTCGGAAGTCAAAAGCGTCACCTCGGGAGTACCACAGGGCTCTGTTCTGGGGCCTCTGCTGTTCGTCCTTTACCTCTTGGATTTCAGGGACATTTTAAAAACCTGCAATTATAGCTTTTATGCGGATGATCTGCTTATATACTCTCACGCAGAGCCTAGATATTTGCACAACAGCATATCTTTAGTCAACGAAGATATTAAGAGCATCTCAGACTGGGCCACAAATAATTGTCTTATTCTAAACCCCTCCAAAACCACAGCAATGATAGTGGGTACAGCCAGGTACGTGAATAACCTTGCCTTGAACGAGCTTCCCTGCGTAAGGGTTAACAACTCCGACATACCATTTGTGGGCTCAGTCAATTACCTGGGACTGACTATTTCCGACAACTTATCGTGGGAGAAGCAGGCAGCTAGGACAACGTCTAAAATATACGCTTCGCTACATCAATTGAAGTTATGCAAAAATCTCTTGCCTATCTCCCTCAGAGAAAGGTTAGTAAAAACGTTAATTTTTCCAATTCTGGACTATTGTTCAGTCACCCTTACGGACATCTCTCAAGAGCAGAACCTAAGGCTGCAGAGGGCCTTGAATGCCTGTGTTAGGTTCATCTACCAAGCAAGGAGGGACGAACATATCACCCCTTATTTCGATAAACTATGGTGGTTAAAAACTCATTCCAGGCGAAGTTACCTAATAGGGAGCCTTACCTTTCGTATAATTCGTACAAAAAAATGGGTCAATAATCAATAATACACGCGCGCGCGCGTGTTTGTGTGTGTGTAATTATAATATGGAATTGGATTTAATTAAGTAGTAACCCAACGTAGTTTTTTGGATTATAATATTTGTTTTAATACTAGAGATTATGTTTCAGATTATACGAGGTGTGATCAAAAAGTAAGGTGACTTTTCATTTTTATAAAAAAATATTCATTTATTCATCCAAAATTATGTTATCCCCTTCAAAATAATCCCCCTCTGATACAATGCATTTGTGCCAGTGGTTTTTCCAGTCGTCAAAACATTTCTGAAATGCACTTTTGGTTATTGCCTTGAGCTCCTCCAGCGATGCAGCCTTAATCTCCTCAATCGTCGCAAATCTTCGTCCTTTCATAGGCCTTTTCAATTTTGGGAAGAGGAAAAAGTCGCAGGGGGCTAAGTCTGGTGAATACGGTGGCTGAGGCATGATGATAGTTTGTTGGCTAAAAAAGTACTCACTAGTAACGACGTGTGCGCAGGTGTATTATCATGGTGCAGAATCCATGAATTTTCTTTCCACACTTCCGGACGTTTTTTTCTTATTGATTCACGCAAACGCCGCATAACCTCAAAGTAATACTCCTTGTTTACCGCACGACCTTGTGGTAGAAATTCTTGATGCACAACGCCATGGTAATCAAAGAAAACTGTGAGCAAAACCTTCACATTCGAACGAACTTGGCGTGCCTTTTTCGGTCTTGGCTCTCCTGGGCTCTTCCACTGGGATGATTGGGCTTTGGTTTCGACGTCATAACCATATACTCATGTTTCGTCACCAGTTATAACCCTTTTGAGCAGATCAGGATCATCATTGACGTCGTTCAACATGTCTTGGGCGATGTTCATGCGACGCTGCTTCTGATCAAAATTAAGCAGTTTTGGAACAAATTTCGCTGACACACGTGTCATACCTAAAACATCCGTTAAAATTGATTTACATGAGCCAAACGTTATGTTAAGATCATCAGCTATTTCTCTGATCGTGATTTGACGATTTTTCAACATAATTTCTTTCACTTCCTGAACATTTTCGTCGGTTTTTGACGTGCTGGGGCGTCCAGAGCGAGGTTCATCGTTAACATTTTCTCGGCCCTCTTGGAATAACTTATACCATTTATAAACATTTTCTTTGCTCAAAGTTGACTCACCATACGCCACTGTCAACATTTCAAGAGTTTTTGAACACTTAATACCATTTTTTTACACAAAAATTAATACAAACTCTCTGCTCCATTATTTTCAACAGCAAAAAATCGTCGAGCACGCAAACACGAGTTTAACCTTTATGCCTTTCACATAAAAACAACACATGCTATATAGTCAAAACTGTGAACATATGATCGTGACGAGTGTACCAACACAAAAAAGAAGTTGAAATCAGAGTGTACAGAGGGCGCAAAACTCAAAAAGTCACCTTACTTTTTGATCACACCTCGTATACACTACTCAGAAAAAAATAGGAAACACTTTCCAGACACCAAAAATTAGGCTATTTTCAAATGACTGTAACTTGGTGAAAAATCATCGTAGATAAAAAAAAAAGCATTTTGAAGCTTGAAGATCGAGCTTTAACGCTCTACCAACAGATTTTCAAAATTCCTTTAACTTCCTTGTCTTATACATTAAACAAGCACACATTGTTTTGTTCATTAAAATTTCGTATTTTTGACACTTTGTAACTCAACCAACAAATTTTTTTCGAATAATTCAAGTAAAGCTGCATAAACTACAACATTTTACCTACAAAATGCTTTTTTTTAAATTGTTTGACCAAGTTACGCAATTTTGAAACTAAACTTGCATTTTTTACAAATGATATCCATACTCCGTAAAAAATCATCGTAGACAAAAAATCAAAAACCATTTTAAAGCTCTAAGTTTCAACTTTAACATGCTATTAATGGATTTCAAAAATGTTCTCAATTTCTTAGCACTATACTCCAAAAGATACACTGTTTTTTCCTTAAAATTACGTATTTTTAACAGCCTGTAGCTCCATAAAAAATTTTTTCTCGACAAATCCAATGCAAGTGCAAATAAAGTATGACATTTTCTCTACAAAATGCTTTTTTTTAATTTTTTCTACGATTTTTTTTGAGTTACAAGACGAAGAAATACATTTTTTACAGTACATTTTTCCGAAAAATGTCTACCACCGACATTAGCATTACCCAATGTGCACCACGTGGAGGTTGCCGGTCGGATTTTTGCACATTGTGTGTGTGTGTGCGTGCGTGCGTGCGTGCGTGCGTGCGTGCGTGCGTGCGTGCGTGCGTGCGTGCGTGCGTGCGTGCGTGCGTGCGTGCGTGCGTGCGTGCGTGCGTGCGTGCGTGCGTGCGTGCGTGCGTGCGTGCGTGCGTGCGTGCGTGCGTGCGTGCGTGCGTGCGTGCGTGCGTGCGTGCGTGCGTGCGTGCGTGCGTGCGTGCGTGCGTGCGTGCGTGCGTGTATGTGTGTGTGTTTACAGCAGAGATAAGGACCCCGCAGTTCGTTACTTTTGCAGTATTTAATAACTTCAAACCCTCTCTGCTGTGTGTGTATGCGCGCACGCGCATGAGTGTTCAATAGTGTGTATTTTCTCCTCCCTGATCAATTACTGCTTGCAAGCGTTCTTGCATATTTATACATCTTGCAATACGATCTTGCGGAATGTTGTCAAATTTTCGTTAAAATTTCTCCTAATTCTTCTAAATTTCGTGGCTGCTCCTCGCGACGCTTTAATCGTCGTTCCATTTCATCCCAAATGTGCTTGATTGGATTTAAGTCCGGGCTGTTGATGGGGTAATTTAACAGTCTAATTGCGTGTCGTTGAAAAAAACGTCGCGTTATATTCGCGGTATGAGGTCGTGCGTTGTCCTGCATGAAAATAAAGTTCTGACAGGTTTGATTTAATAGCAAAACGTGTGGTCGTAGAATATTGCTGATATAACGAACACACGAAATATACACTATTGAACACTTATGCGCGCGCGCGCATACACACACACAGCAAAGAGAGTTTGGAGTCATTAAATACTGCACACGCGCACGCACACGCACACGCACACACACACACACACACACACACACACACACACACACACATATATATTGTCACGTACTTTTTCTGACGCCGGAGAGCAACGGCGAAATACGCGATCAAACAACGGAATAGCTCGCGAAACACGCGCGGGAGCGACGAGCGAACCGAGAAACACCAAACGCTCGCACCAAATCGCGAGATTGGGCGCCAGACGCGATGATACCGGTCGCGTCTCCGAGTTCACTTTTCCACTCTAAACACAATGATTCACAATGCGCGAGATTGCGTCATGCCGAAACGCGAAATCGTCGCTCGCACGCTGCCAGCTAGCTCCTCTAACCGGTAGAGGGGCGAGGTAGCGGAGACAGGGACGAAGCGGCTCTCTTACGGGAAACGACGGGTAGGCGAGAAATTAAGTAAAGTCAGGCCGATATAACAGATAGAGAACACATATATTGCAGTGCATAATATAGACGGCATACAATAAAATAAGAACAAAAAAGAATAGCGGTTAACGTAAGAAAGAAAGACAAAGAGATAAGGCGTTGACAAAAAGAAATTAATAAGCCGGACGCGGGAATTATTTTAACTCAGACCATAATTACGCTACACGCGCCGATCACGACGACTGGTCCCGCGCGAAGCGCGGCAGCCAATCACGCGCGTTCTGACCGGCGCGGCAAGAACGCGAACGCAGAGCTTCCGCTAAGGCGAGTCACGTAATTCTGAGACAAAAGTGCGTACAATAAAAGATTCGCGCCGACGACAACGCAGTCGCCGGAACCGCACTACAAAATTAATAGAACACGCGCGATACACCAAGTCACCGATATCTCGGGCGGCCGTATGATCACGGCCGTAACACGACTCACGCACGTGCGCGAGGGCTTTGCGGCTTCCCGGGAAGCCGGTCGTCCGTGAGCTTCTACGGCGGGACGGCTCAAACACACGCGGCAGCCGAGTGGGTGCCTCGACGAGGTCTCAGGCTTGAGGTGGAGAGCCAGCCAAACACTAAGAAGCAAGGTGCGTTTAATCGCCACGCGGCGGACGCACTCGCACACTAATCTAATGGCTCCACCTCAGAACGCGAGCCGGTCGACACCGACAGCTCGTGGCTTTACACAGTGGTTAGACGGGTCACCTCGACTTCAGCACGGTTCTTCCTCCGCTCCTCGATTCGCGGGGCTTGTCCGGGCCTGGCACACTCGACGATAGCCGCTCCCGATATCTCCAGCCGATATCTTGCACGCTCGCTCACGCTTCGCACCGCAGGGATCGCCGGGTCGCACGCAAAAGCCGAGAGGATCGCGCTCGATGCGCGATCGATGAGCGCTACCCCTCCCACATGGTGCGCGATATCCTTGCGCCTAGCGGCGCGGCCTATCAGCGGCCGCCCTTATCTAGCCGTGACGTCACGGCAGCGCAGTGTCGGGTCTCCGCAGGTGTCGTACGGTCCCCGTCGGCATCCGACATCCTCGTCGTTCTTGTCGTCCTCGCGGACGACAACAGCAGAATTTTTCCAGCGACGACTCTTCGCCGCTACCCTCCTCGATGGACAGCCGGCATTCGACGGCCCTCGTCCTGGCCGTTCGTCCGCCCCAGCCTGTCCATCAGCTGTGCCACTCGCGAGCCTCTTTTGCGTGGCGCTTATCTGTCGCCACGTCTTGTCTCGTCCTCCTCTCCGTCGGCGGCTTCCCGTGCGCCGGCCCTGGACGATCGCCCTCTCCTTTTCCGTCTCCCTCGCCGCTGCTGGTCCTTAGGCGACGTTTGTCGAAGTGCCCGCGGTTACATGAAATAAGCCGCGAATGAGTAAATAAAATAATACGCGACGCAGTCCCGCCGGAGATTTCGCTCTCTCGCTGAGTGCCCGACCCGGTCATACGCGCCTCCTTGCGCGACGGTCAGGTGGAAGACGGAGTGGCGAGGCAGCTAAAACTGCCACGTCACATATATATATATATATATATATATATATATATATATATATATATATATATATATATATATATATACAGGATGTCAGGTAATTACCGCCCCTGGTTTTGTGGATTGATAGATCAAGTAAAACTGAGCAGTAAAACTGAATCCTTTACTATTTTTTAATATTTGCCATAGTTAACGAAATAAAAATTAATAAAGTCTGCAAATAAGCACATATCACCGCGCGCAAGGACCGCCCGCCGATCGCCGAGTAAGCAGCCGCGGCTGTTGGCGCGGCGCGGTGCGGTGAAGAGGGAAAAGCAGCAGTAGCTGCGGCCTGCAAGCGGCGCGGCAAGGAGGGAGAAGGCTGCCCCGGTTGCCTACGTCTCAGCGACCGGTGGGCGGTCCTTGCGTGGGGTGATACGTGCTTATTTGCAGACTTTAGTAATTTTTATGTCGTTAACTATGGCAAATATTAAAAAATAGTAAAAGACTTTTCTGCTTAGTTTTACTTGATCTATCAGTCCACGAAACCAGGGGCTGTTGTTACCTGACACCCTGTATATATATATATTAATAGAAAGAATAAATATTTGCATAAATATGAATGGAAGATAACAATATTTATATAAACAAGAATAATATGTTAATAATAACATTTATGTGTCTACAAAATATAATTGGTTTAAATACAATAATAACAATAATAATGTCTAATTAGATGTGTTAAGATTTATTAATTTTAAGGCCGCTAAGGGTCTTTTGTACTCGGGAGTTCGGTTTAATATCCGATATAATTAGAGGTAATTTTTGCACTTTTATTGGGTTTTTGATGTAAATTGACGGAGGCATAGGGCGCGTGGGTTTTCTATCTGGGATGTAATCGTACGAGGGTTTAGCTGCCCTCCTTCTAAATTCGATGATCTCCCTCCTTACATCACGTTTTGGAGGATGGAAAGGAGTGGTGAAAACCGGCGGTTTCAGTACTGGTGATTTCACCGAGGAAGAGAAGACATTAGGCAACTCCGGCCAATATGCCGAGAAATCAAAATCTTTGATCGCATTTAGTTCTTTGCGAAGAGCGCGTAAAAATCGTCTGCAGCCTCCGGCTTTGCCGCGATGGATCTTCTTATTGCTTTATGAAAGATTGCCATTATACCGATTAATACAAAATTCTAATACAAAAAAATAAAATAAAATAATTTCTTACCAATTTCCGTGCAACTAAATTAACTTAGAGAGAGAGAGAGAGAGAGAGAGAGAGAGAGAAAGAGAGAGGATTACTTAAATGGAAGTGTATGTGCAGAAATACGGCGTGAAGAACAGCAGGAGTGAACTTGGAAATTATATGTTAAATTACAAATTATTTAATTTTTTAATTTAAGATTGAAAATTGAATTTAGTTTTGATTTAAAATTAAACGTTTTAGTTTAATTTTAAATTTGATAACTGAAACGTCGAAGAATAACTTAAGATGCCGGTGGGGTTTTTAAAAAAGCAAGTGAGGTTAGGAAATATGTCATAGAAAGGAAAAAAAAGGTGACGAAAAAGGCGCAACACAAGTGTGAAGCTCGGCCGCGCGCAGCTCGAAAAACCTTTCTTAGAGTAAGAGGAAAAATTGGAAAGAAGAGAGGTAGTAGGTGTCGGAATGTGGCGCAAGCCGAATCCAACCCTTGCACCTGGGGAAAGGAGAACGAGAAAGGAGGAAAAAAGCGTAAGTTAGGCCGAGGCCGCACTCAAGCGTATGCTCGGTGTGGTTCAACTGCTATGTCCTACTAAGGAGAGAAAGTGAAGGAAAGAGACATCCCGATGCTATTCTCCAGCTGCTTCATTTTTGAAAATAACCCTCCCGTCGTTGTGATCCCTTTGGCAGTCTTACCGTTGGCTGTCGTCTGATAATTGCACACTCTGACTGTTCAGAGCAATCTGTTCGAAAAATGCTCCGCGCGCGCTTTTTTTATACGCTCTGTGCGCGCGAGGGTGGTTATGGGTTTAAAAATGGCGCTGCAACGCGCCCTCGCAGCTAGCGCCGGTTCTCACGCTTGTAAACGCTCGCGTAGGGGCAAGCCGCAGAGGGGGGCGGGGGGAAGGGGGCTGCGTTTCGCCAGGCGGCCGTATTCTGCTGCGCGCCGCGCGTCGCCGAACGTTCGAGAAACGCTGGACGCTGCGCGCGCTTGCGGACGTATTCTTTTAAATTCTAACGTTTTTAAAGTTCTAATTTATCAACATATTTAGGCCGAATGAATCTGTTATATTAATTAATTATTTAAATACGCGGTTCAATAAATGTCAGTTTAACATTAATATTAAAGTAAATTTTATAAATTCATAAATAAATTTCTGGATTAATGCGGTTGTTTTAAAAATGCTTCAATTTAAAAATATTATCGGATGACGTGGAAAAGAAAAAAAAATTTGAACGCCAGACGTAACAGAGTCTAACACAGAATACATAGACAAAAATAAATTAGTACAGAAGAGCATAAACGAAAGTAAGTGCTTATTTAAAAAAAATGATTATTGTTAATGTTCGGGATCGCGGCTGGTCGGGCGCATCACGCTCATCGCGCGTGACGGCTCTTTTCCCGCTCGCTCGGCGGAATGCTGCTGGCGAGCGGTGAAGCCGTGCTTGCCGAGTGGCGAATTCCTGGTTCTGACAAACAATAACAGCGAGCCTTCTCGAAGGATCTACGGACTTCGGTAACCGTCGTATTTACTGAATTCCTACCGGGGTCTTTCGGGGAGGATCGCTGTTTATATAAGGAGAAAATCTCGGGCGCGGCTCGCAGTTCCTAGAGAGCAAATCGAGCGACTTGTAATCGACGCTGTAGGCCGATCTGCTTTGGCTAACCGGGCTTAACTTCTGGCCGTCCCCTCTTTTCGTTTCCCGCCGAATTTTCGTTGCTCTGCCTCTCACTCGCTATACATCTCCGCTCGCGCACAGTTAATAAGCGCAGAAAATACTATGTAAATAGACGCAATTAATTGACGCAAGGAAATAAACGCAAAAGAAAAAGCGCAAGAAGATATTAATTGAAGCGGAAATAAGACAATACGGTTATAATTACTAATATTGGAGTTTTTCTCATTAACCCTTAAACATGTAAGTGGGTCTGAGAGACCTTATATGAAGTTTTGAACACTTCCTATGTGAAGACGGAATGAGATAGAAGGTTCGGACTAAGACGTAAAAAAAGTTTGAAATCTCTTTCGATTGATATGGTTGATCAACTTTTTTGGTCTAGAATTCGAACTAGAATTCGAACGGCACGGCAGCAAAGTTTTGTTAGGGTCAATGCGACCCATATCGTGTGTAAGTGATACTTTTTTGTGAGTATTTTACATAAAAAAGCTGGACACAATACGTTTGAACAGGTCGATTTGCGGATGTTATATCGCATATACTCTGTCTAAAGTTAAAATACTATAAAATGCTGTAGAAAAAAGAGTTTTTCCGAAATATATCATAAAACACATCAATTTTCAATTTTAAACACGATTTAATAAAAAATACCTCATATTTGCCTTGTTACATAAATACATTTTTTAATAAAAGTGACAATAATATAATTTTTTTTTTTTTTTTGAAAGTATGAATCTTTAGCTTTAAAACGCCGCATTGTAAAGTTCTTCAAAGTTTTTTGTTGCAAAGATATGATTTTTTTTTTAGTGGATTTTTTGATGCCCAAAAATATCTCATATTCTCCATGTTACATAATTATACTTTTTGAAAGGAATGACTTTACCAAATTTATTTTGAAAGTGTGACTCTTTAGCTTTAAAACGCCCTATTTGAAAGTCCTTAAACGTTTTTTGTTGCGAAAATATGATTTTTTGAAGGAAAAGTGGATTTTTGACCAATTTCTCAAATAATTTTTACTTAATGGTTTTTCTTTTATAACTTCACAATAAATTATTTTTTGACAATGCCGATTATGCAGTCACACTCCTAAGATTTTGAACTTTTGTTTAAAAAAAAATCGTAGAAAAATATTGATTGTAATCAAAGTTATAGCTTCTCAAAGTTGAAAAAGTCTCCCAGACCCAAAAATGTGTTTCCGTATTTTACAGGATCGGTGTGTTTAAGGGTTAAATATCAATTTTATAATACGCATGTTGTGATAACTAATTAAGGGTTTATAAATCCATATAAAATGGAGCAAAGATATTGAAATATGTATGTATATCCAAGCGGTAGAATATTATATATTGCGTTATGTTTTTGTATTCTATTTTGTTCATTTAATTTATATATATTATGAATATGTTGAAAGACAAAAATAATTTGTAAAATAATAAAGCAGTAGGATTGAGGCTATTGAAGCAGTGAGATGTATTGCGTATGTATTTCATACACAAGATGGTGGGATTTGTACTTATGGTTTCTAATAATGTGGCAAGTTTCGCAAATGAACAGCGATAATCACTGCGGTGGGATTTTTATTTAAACGATCAATAATAATTATAGTCATAGAGGTTTAAAATAATTACATAGTTACTAATTGTTAAAATTTATTATGAGAAGAGGCACAATGATTATCAATGTGATTTTTTAATGAAGCAACAGAGCTAATTTATAGATTGTAATTACAGCGGTGAGGTATTTTTTTCTGTGTAATTATATTGTATAATTATAAGTGGAGACAATAAAGAAAAAGATTTCCTAAAATTTAATGTGATTAAATTATAAAAAAATAAAATTTTATTATTTTTAATCACGTCTTAAGCGCAAACTGATTCGTTTAAATGATTTTCAGGAGATTTTTTTTCTTTTAATATTCGCAATTATTTTACAAAATTAAATTTATTAATTTATGTGGTGTGCGCGAGAGGAAAGTAAAGTGAGCGAAAGGCGGTGAAAAGAAGGAGTGTCGGGGAAACGGAGAGGGCGACTGCCCGAAAATAGACTTCGAATTATTAATAACTCGCGTTATTTATTTCATCGCTACTACAAAACCGCAAGAAACACGTAAAATTACAACGCCGAGAACGTTTATCGATTGTTCCAAAAGAAAGCCGAAATCTAAGTCCAAGTGAAGTGTGCCGATTCGAATATAAGAGCCCGTGTATGCGTCTACTATAAGTGAGCTATCTATTACCTCGCAAGCGACTGCGGCGCGCGCTCGGTGTTTACCCCTTATAAAAAACAACAATCCCTCTAAAAAAATCCAGGTGGGAATTCAGTAAATAGTCGACGGTTACCGTTTCCCGAAGACATATCGAGAAGACTCGTATTATTATTTGGCCAAGTATTGATTTTGCCGCTAGGCAACAGCACAGCGTTTTTTCGCTCACGCGTGTCGGTCCGCCGCGTGATCGGGCAGAGCGCAATTATGCCTCACACGCGTGATGACGTAGCAAAGCCGTCGCCCCAAACAAGTGGGCTGTTGTTTTTGCAAAACTACACATAACACTTCGCCGTTGTTTTCTTAGTAGGGAGATAATCGTCTTCCTTTAAGGCAGTCGATTCTTCGATCTAGTTGGTCCAATAATTCAGAAGTTGTTGTCCTTCGTACAAAGTTGTTTCTTCGTACAAAGAGTAGCTGAGTTGCCTAGCTCTGATTATGGTTTGCTGAGCTTTTGGTCTACCGCATTGTATGCAATTACAAGTTTGGCTGTATTGTTGTGCCGAACTAAATAGTTGGCTTAGATTTGCAGCTTCGACATAAAGGTTGACGAAGCTTTTGACAGTTTTGTAACTAACAAGGGGAGGACCAGGTGAGAGACCCTGGGATTTTGATCCCAATTTTTTTAGTTATTCTTGAAACAAGAAAAAAAAAGTTTACGTCTCCCGGCGTTTCATCGAATAGGCCTTAGTTTTGAAATAATAAATTTGTGAAAATTGGCCATATCGCGACGCGCCATATGAGCCTTCCCGGTAATTGTTCTCGCAACCAGTGCAGTCGGCTCTGTGCGTTAGGTGCTTGCTTCACAATCGTAAGATCCGGGTTCGCTCCCGGATGTGTGCAATATTTTTTTTCTTTTTTATTTTTTAAATAAATGTATTTAACTTGATGATATTAATATAGTATGCAAATTTCTAAAATAGAAAATTTAATTTAATATCATTTTCTAAACTTCAATTTAAATTTAATTTGAAGGGAATTTGGATTCAAGTAATAATATTGGAAATAATAAATAGGTAATAATGATAATAATATATAAGTTATTTGAAATGGATAACATATAAAGACAACGTATCGGACTTCCGTTTCCGGTAGCGAGAGTGATAGTCGTGTGTTTGTAAGGTGTGTTTAGTGAGATTGTGTTTTTGAGAAGAAGAAGGGCAGGATTGGAGTGTGAGGGGGTGAGGGGACGGAGAAGTAGGAGGTGGAGTTGGGAGAATAAGGGATAGGGCAGGGGTAAGGGAATAGGAGTGATAGTAGGGTTGGGACGGGATTTGGAGGTTAGACGGGATAGTAGGTATAGAGAAAAGAGAGGAAGCAGAAAAGAGGGAGGGTAGCGACATCGGGCGGTAGAAGTGAGAAGCATAGCAGGAGAGAGTTAGTGCAGTCGCAGGAAATTTTGAATTGGAGTAATCTACTGAGTATCCAATATAATATCTTAATATATAATTTGGTATTTTTACATTTTCTAAACTTAATTGATTTGTTTTCTTAAATTAAAAGTGATAATCTTAAATATAAAAAGAGTCATTCTAGTAAATATTTTAAATAGGAAAATTGGCAGGTTAGAAGAAAGACGAGATGGAGGAAGGAAAGAAGGGAGGGAAAGAGAGGGAAAAGGAAGTAGAGGGGAACGGAGAGGAAAAGAGAAGAGTAGAAAGGCCGAGCAAGGCAGAAAGTCTTATGAGGGAAAGATCAAACAGTGCGCCACTGCTAGAATTGTTGAAGAGAGGAGAGAAAAGGAAGGGTGAACAGGGGGAGGAGACTAGAGTAGAGGAGGGAGAAATCTTTAAGAGGAGCAATATGGTAAAGAGATCGCCGGTAAGACAAAAAAGGAGGGCTAAGGGAGATATTACGGGAGGTGAGGAAAGGTTTTAAAGAAATGAAAAGTGAATTGAGAGAATTGAGGGACGGTAGAGAAGAGATGAGGGAATGGATGGAGGAAATGAGGAAAAGAGTAGACAATTTGGAGAGAAGAGTGGAGGATATAGAGAAAGGTAGGGGAAGGGCGGAGAAGGTGACGGGAGGAAGGGAGAAGGATAAAGGAGAAGAGATAGAGCAGATGCAGATAAGAGGAAAGAGTGAAACGAAGGAACTAGAAGAAAGGATGAGGAGACTAGAATTAGAAAGAGAAAAGGGGGAAAGGGAGAAGAGGAAAAGGAATATAATTGTAAAGGGGGTAAGAGTAAAGGAGGAGGGAAAGGAGGAATTAAAAAGAGAGATTGAAAAGATAGTAGAGGCAACGGGGGTGGTAGCGAGAGTGGAAAGGGTGAAGAGGATAGGGAATAAAGATAAAGATAAAGATAAGGGGGGAGGGGTCATGGTATGGGTGAGATTAGCGAGTGTGAGGGAGAAAATTGATGTGATGAAGGGAAAGATGAAGCTGAGGGATAGGAAGGAGTGGATCGTGGACGACTTGACGGAAAAAGAGAGAAGGGTAGAGTGGTGGATAAAAAGGGAAGCAGAAAGGAATAGAAGAAAAGGAAAGAAGGTAAGAGTAGGATATATGAAAATGTGGATCGAGGATAAATTGTGGATATGGGATGAGATCAAAGATCAATTAAGGGAATGGAGGGGAAGAGATGTAAGAGTGGAGGAGAAAGGGGGAAAGGAGGAGAAAGGGAAAGAGGTTTTTTAATAGGGGGGGGGTGGGGGTAGGAGAGAGGGAGAAGGATGGGAATAAGGGAAATGGAAAATATGATAGAAGGAGGAATAGAAAAAGGAGGGACAGTAAAGAATGTAAAATAGGTTTTTGGAATGTAGCAGGCATGGAAAATAAAGAGGAGGACTTTAGGGAGAAATTGAAGAAATGGGATGTGATGTTTTTGAGTGAGACATGGTTACAGAAGAAAGGATGGGAGAGGGTGAAAAGATGGTTACCGAAGGGATATATTTGGGAGGTGCAAGAAACGGGAAGAAAGTGCAAAAAAGGGAGGGCAATGGGGGGATGATTGTAGGGATTAGGGATGGGATAGAAAGAGGAAAAGAGAATAGAAAAAGGAGAGAGGTGGGTTTACAGGTGAGTAAAGTCAAATTAGGGGGAGAATGGTGGAAACTAGTGGGTGTATACGTGAATGGGGATTTAGAGGAAAAAACAAGACAA
This sequence comes from Solenopsis invicta, assembly GCF_016802725.1. Classification (NCBI taxonomy): domain Eukaryota; kingdom Metazoa; phylum Arthropoda; class Insecta; order Hymenoptera; family Formicidae; genus Solenopsis; species Solenopsis invicta. Next base: position 23,690,352 of record NC_052665.1, read on the forward strand.
TTAAGAGAGTGGATGGAGGAGAGAGAGGAGGGGGTAAGTATATTAATAGAGGGGGATTTTAATGCGAGAACGGGCAGAGAGGGGGGAGATATAGGAGAGGAGGAAGAGGGAGGGGTAGGGGAAAGAGAGAGAAATTCAAAAGATGGGAAGATGAATGGAGAGGGAAAGAAATTGTGTGGTTTTTTAAAGGAATTAGGATGGTCAATTCTGAACGGATGTATAAAGGGAGATGAGGAGGGAGAATGGACATATACTGGAGGGAAGGGGGGGACTGTAATTGACTATGTAATCGGAAATGAGGATACGAAAAGTAAAGTGGTAAAGATGAAGGTGGAGGACTGGGTGGACTCGGATCATCAGCCATTAACGGTGTACGTGAAGGGGGGAGGAAGGGGGGAAGAAAGGATTGGGAAAAGAAAAGGAAGAGAAAGAAGAGGGGTGTGGACGGAAGAGGGAAGAAAGAAATTTGAGGGATACATGGGCAAGAGGGATAATGTTTCGGAGGTGGTTGAGGAGGATTGAAGGAAATTGAAAAAGAGAGTGGAAGGAGCATTGGAAAGAGTAGAGAAAGAAGAGAAAAAGGTGCGGAGAGGATGGTGGGATATAGAATGTAGGAATATGAAAAGAGAAGTAAGGGAAGAGTTTAAAAAGTGGAAGAAAAGAGGAGGGAATGGGGAGAAATATAAGGAGATGAGGAAGGGATACAGAGAATATTGTAAGGAAAGGAAAAGAAGGGAAAGAGAAAGATGGGAGAAAGAATTGGAAGGTGTAAGAACGGAAGGGGATGTTTGGAGGGTAGTAAATAGGGGGAGGCGAAAGAGAAAGAGAGTCACGGAAGGGATAGAAATGAGGGAATGGGAGGGACACTTTAGAAAGGTGTTGGGGGGAGTAGAGTGGAGGGTGAGAGGGGAGGTGAGGGGAAGAGAAGGAGTGGAAGATGATATCAGTAGGGAAGAAATAGCAAGGGCGGTAAGTAAACTGAAGGAGGGAAAAGCGGCGGAAGGGGATGGTATCGTAAATGAAGTATGGAAATATGGGGGAAAATAAATAAAGGAATGGCTGTGGGAAATATGTGACAGAGTGTGGAGAGGAGAGGGGTGGCCGGAGGAGTGGAGGGAGGGGATGGTAGTGCCGATAGTGAAAAAGGGGGAAGGGGAGAGGGTTGAAGAATATAGAGGAATCACGTTAACGCAGACGGCATACAAGGTGTACGCAGCAGTACTTGCGGAGAGATTGAGGGAAGAGGTGGAGAGGAAGGGGATATTCCCACCGAGTCAAACGGGGTTTAGGAGAGGGGTAGGCACAATTGATCAGATTTACGTGCTGAATTATATGATAAACAAGAGGGTGGCAGTAAGAAAAGGCAAGATGGTAGTGCTATATATAGACCTGAAAGCTGCGTTTGACTCGGTGGATAGGGAAATCCTCATACAGATGATGAGGGAGAGGGGAGTTAGAGAAAGCTTGGTCGTGAGGTGCGAGGAGGTACTGGAGGAGACCCTAAGCAGAGTGAGGGTGGGGGGAAAGGTAGGGGAAAACTTTTGGACGGGGAAAGGGGTAAGACAGGGGTGCCCTCTGAGCCCATGCTTATTCACGCTATTGCTGGCGGATTTGGATGAGGAGTTAGAGAGGGAGGGATGGGGAGGAGTGAGGGTAAAAGGAAGGAAAATATACTCGCTAGCGTATGCAGATGATGTGGCAGTGGTTGCAGAGGAGGAGACAGGGATGAAAGGGATGATTAAGGCATTAGAAAGCTACATAGAACGAAAGGGACTAGAGGTCAATGTAGAAAAGACAAAAATAATGAGGTGTAGAAGGGGAGGTGGAAGACAGAAAAAGATGGTGTAGAAATGGAAAGGAAGAGAGATAGAAGAGGTGAGAAAATACAAATATCTAGGGTATGTAATGATGGCAAATGGGGGTCAGAAAGAACATATAGAGGAGAGAGTTAACAAGGGAGCAGTGGTGATGAGAGAAGTATGGGGAATAGGAAAGAGGAGATTTGGAAAGAACTGGGCTAGAAGGATGTGGTTATTTGATAGGTTGGTATGGACGGTGGTTAGCTATGGGGCAGAAATTTGGGGGTGGAAAGAAAGGGAAAAGGTAGAGAGGATACAGGACAGGTTCTTGAAGTGGATTGTGGGGGTTGGGAGGTACACGCCGGGGTACATGGTGAGGGAGGAAATGCAGAGGGAAAAGTTAAGGGGGAGGGCAGGGTTGAGGGCATGGAGCTATGAAAAGAAACTGGGAGAAGGAGGGGGAGGAGAGCTGGCGAGGTTGTGTTTGGAGGAAATGAGAGACAGGGCGAAGGTAGGAAAAGTAGTGGGTAAATGGGAAGAGGAAAGGAGAGACTTTTACGAGGAGAAGAGCTGGAACCTAACTGAGATAGAAAAGATGAGAGAGGGGGGAGAGCTGAGGGGGGAAGAGGTAGTGGCAAGAGAGAGAAGGTGGCAGGAGGAGGACAGATGGGAGAAAATTAGGGGCTCTAGATATAACTTATGGTATGGTAGGGTGAAAGGTAAGGGGGTGCCAGAGTACCTAAAGAAGGGATGGAAGGAACAAAGATGGCAGAGAGTGGCGAAGTTTAGGTTAGGAGACGGGATGATGGGGAATAGATATTGGGAAGGGGATGAAGAAAGGAAGTGTAGGATATGTGGAGGGGGAATGGAAACTTGGGAGCACGTATGGGAGGAATGCACGAATTGGGGGGTTGAAAAAGGATGGCAGGAGATGGTGGATGAGGTCTTGGGAGAAGACGGGGAGGGAGAGATTTGGATGAGGAGATTAGAGGAGATGAGGGAGGGAGGAGGGTGGTTGGGTGTGAATGAGAGTGTGGAAGGAAGAGAGGAAAATGCGGCGGAAACGGAGGTCCGGAGAATGAGTGTGGATGTATGGATGGATGAGTGATCTTTCTCTCTCTCTCAGGTGTTGGATAGGATGCGAGGAATAAAATTGCGAGGTTTAAATTTTGTAAACGGAGCGGAGGTCCGCAGTGTACTCCGCAAGGAATAAAGTACCTTATATATATATAAAGACAACGTATCTAAATTTTCAAATTGTTTAATTTAAGATTTAATTGGAAATAATATTAACAGTATTTTAAAATTCAATTTTTTAAAATAATTAATTGGAAAAGAAGAATAATCACCTAACTATAACCATAACTTTTTAAAAGCGCTACCTGAAGGTGCAGTTACATGCAAGCGTCGAGTTGCGCAGAAGTTATTGCGCAGCAAGGACAAAACGTGAAATATTTCGGCTTTATAACCAACTACATACCTGCAAGGGGATTAAAAACCTCTCGTTTATTGACCATTTTATATCCGCTTCTTTTACCAGTGTTAAATTTAAACAATTTAAAAATTTAAATACGTTGCCTTTATATGTTATCTATTTCAAATAACTTATATATCGTATTATTATTATTACCTATTTATTATTTTAAATATTATTACTTAAATTCAAATTCCCTTCAAATTAAATTTAAATTGAAGTTTAGAAAATAATATTAAATTAAATTTTCTATTTTAGAAATTTGTATACTATATTAATATCATCAAGATAAATAAATACATTCATTAAAAACAAAAGAAAAAAAATATTGCACACATCCGGGAGCGAACCCGAATCTTACGATTGTGAAGCAAGCACCTAACGCACGGAGCTGACTGCACTGGTTGCAAGAACAGTTACCGGGAAGGCTCATATGCCGCGCTGCGGTATGGCCAATTTTCACAAATTTATTATTTCCAAACTAAGACCTATTCGATGAAACGCCGGGAGACGTAAACTTTTTTTTCGTCTCCAGAATAACTAAAAAAATTGGGATCAAAATCCCAGGGTCTCTCACCTGGTCCTCCCCTTGTAAGTGTGAGCCTTTTGACTTAAAGCATAATGAGGCAAGCTATTGCTCCAATGATTAGAGCAAGCCCTTTTAAACTGAAGGCTACGATTCTCCGAAGAGAATTGTCTTACTGGGCGGAATTATTGTCCGTAGCAGTACCTGAAATAGTTGCTGTGGTAGATCTTTTCCATTGATGTTTATTAGTGTCCAGTATTAATGATGGCTATGCTATCCAGGGATTGAAATTGCACCCAAATATTATTGAGTTTAAATATGACAGATGGACCACACGCAATCTCAGTACGAAGATCGTGCGAGTTTTAAGTGTCAGGTACATAGGCTCATTGTCAACTAGGGTTGGTAGCTCCAGAAAACAATCTCAGTGGCTCTTTGTTGTACTGGCACCGGAGTACATTGGTAAATTTCAGCAGCTTTTTCTCTAATATGGGCGGAATAGCCTTGTCCACCAGTGAGAGTATAGACGAATTGGTTTGCGTCCATGTGTGCAGTTAGCATGATAGCTTGCAATTTGGGTCCTTTGTTTACACATTTATTTAATAATAATTCTAAATATATTGTTTTAATACTAGAATTAATATAATTAGCGCTGAAAAAACGTTGGGACTACTAGAATCTACTATTGTATGTAATTGATTTAGAAGAGATAATTTTCTTTGGAAATTTTCAATGTTTTTTAATTCTTTAATAAATAAATAAGGATGCTCTGTTTGTAACAGAGTTGCATTACATGCATTGTGTTTTGCATTAATGAATATAATGAGGTTATTATTTTCAATAGGCAATGAATAAGCAGTGGGGTGTTTATGTGATTCAATTTTATTTGCTATGCCACGATATTTTACAGCGTGTGGTGCGGTGTGACATCCTTTGTGAAATATTGGTGACCAATAATTATAATAACCATCTTCATCGATGCAATGCAATTCTGTATATATACAAGTGCCACTAAGTAAGATTATTTTGTCTCTCAATGTATTTACTTTTATATAGAACTGTTTAAATGTTATATGTAAATAATTTTTAATAATAATGTTTGTATTTTTTTCAGGTATCTGTGACAATGGATTACTAGTATTGCTAATGGGTAACAATTTACTATTCGTAAGATCTATTTTTAAATTTTTAAAAGTAGTGTTATGGAACTTAAATTCTCCGTAATTATGCATGTGTACGCTTTTCATTTTATTCAACTTGCAAATAAGATCGACGTGTTTTAATAGAATAGCTATAGTATGTTGTAAATTTTCGTTATCACAGATAGCTTGTTCAAATTCGACTCAATAGAAAAGAACGTGACTTTAGCGTATTTAAGAATTTGAATAAGTTCAATCTGCGCTCCATAGAGCATGAGCCTTCCCTCTGGCGTTGTACATTCTTTCATTTCGAGTAATAAGATGAGTGTGTTATTTGGATGAGGCCCATTACATATCCCATGCGTTAGCTGGGCAGATCAGGATGATCACCGTTAAGTAAATTAAAATGATCTGTAACACAAAAGATAATTTATTCTGATTCTCTAATATAGGCGTTTTTAAGCTTATTAGAGTGCACCACTCAAGTTGTGTCTCTTATCTCAAAAGTTATATTGCTATTATCCATCACCTCAAGTATTTGATAAGCCCCAAGATATTCGGTCGAAAATTTGCCTGTTTTAAGATCATTGATCAAGAAAATGTTATCACCAGGATAAAATGTTACAGGTTTAACGCGTCTGTCATAATTTTGCTTAAATTTCTGTTTAGCTTTTTCTAAATTACTTTTTGATTTTTGTTGTAATCCTTTTATTTCATTAAATAAGTTAGTAAGATGATAGGAGTAAGTTTCAGAATTAGGTTTTGTATTAAAACCAGAAGGAATTCGTGCTGGTGTACCAAATATTAATTCATGTGGGGTATACCCAGTGCCTTCATGCACTAACGTATTATATGTATAAGAAGCTAGATCTTTTGAAATGTATATTCCACTCTTTTTCTTTTTGTACAAAGCATCTTAGATATTCTATTAGAACCATATGTGATCTTTCAAGTAATCCATTTGACTGACAATATATGGTAGTACGAAAATGTTGAATTCAAAACTTTTTTGTAATGTTTTTTATAACTCGACTCATAAAATTTCTACCTTTATCAGTAAGAATACTACGTAGACAACCAAATCGGCAAATAAAATAGTTAACAAAACAGTCGCTGTTGATTCAGCGCTGATACTTGATAAAGGAGCGTAGATAAAACATTTTGTTAATAAGTCCTGTATTGTGAGGATGTATTTCCTGCGTTGGTAGTTTTGAGAGGCCCTACTATGTCAAGAACAACTTTATCAAAAACTCGACCAGATGTGTCAGTAAATATCATCGGTTGTTTAGTCTTTTGTCTAACTAGTTTTTGTGTTTAACAGATGCTACATTGTTTAATAAAATTTTGAGTTTGAATTTTCGTATTAGGCCAATAATATTGTTTTTTAATAAGCCGATAAGTTTTCGTAATTTCCTTATGTCTACCAATTGCTGATTCATGATGTTTACAAGTGATATTAAGTCTTTCTTTCACTGGAGGAGTGATTAAGCCGTGACAAATATTAATGGTAATCGGTTGTTCCGTTATTGCATTTACTAAAGTTTTTAATATTATTTCCCAAGGCATTGAATCCAATATTTCTGTTTTCTGTAAGTTAATTAAAGGTAAACTTAATTCTGTAATTACATCTAAGAAAGAAGTGAAACAATCTTTTAGTATTTCAATATCTATATAAGTGTGCTTTCATTCTTTTGCAGGTAGTATAATTATGTTTACTATTATAACATGAAAAATCGACGCGTGCTCTTCCAAACATTAATTGGTCGAAAGGTGGTAATTTTTAACCTTATGAAGCTGGATGGCTCCATTATTAAAAGGTTGCATGTTTGCTGTAGTTAATACGACAAGGTAATTGTTTCTGTTAAGTAATGACAATGAGTTTTCTTGAATTTTGAATAATGCATTTATATTGAGTGATAGTTTAGGATGGATATCAGACTCGGAATCTGATAATTCAGAATCAGAAGGTGGAGGCTCTGGTGATATTGGTAATTGAGGTGGCGTGTCTTCAAAATCTAGGTTCTGTACGTCTTTGTTCTTTTCATCAAAAATTTTGATTGTTTCTGTTTGTTTTCGCGGTGTTAATTCATATCGCAATGACAGTTCGGATGTAAGTGGTTGTTCAAGTGTAGCTATATGTGATAGAATAAGCAAAGATGACTGAGGTGGAAAGATAGGTGACTCTGCGCGGAGTATTTCATCCGGAGTTAGTGTGTCTATAGAATCAGATGGAGTAGTTAATTGAGGCGTTGCTTGATCAGAATCTGGAAACTCTAGAAAATCTTGTTCATTTTCTTTGTTAAAAATTTTTATTATTTCTATTGTTTCAAAAGCTTTTTGTTTTGATTCCGTTTCCTTTTTATTCCTTTTACTGGCCTTCGAGCAGGTTCTTTATGTGAAAATTTATCCTTAGATTTGGCGTCGTTTGAAAACAGAGTACTAAGAGCATGCCGAATTTTATGAGCTTGAGATTCAAAACAAAGTTTTTTTTATATAGGTATTACCGAATAAAACATCGGTTTAGGAATGATGGGATTTCTAGATAGTGCATCCGCGTTACTTTTTGCGTTTTTTTTTTATAAATAATATCGCAATCGTATTCCTCTAATTTTAAACGCTAACGTGCAAGTCTAGCTGGATCTTGGTGTGTTTGTATTTACTCATGTGATTTTATACAGGGTGTCCCAAAAATGCGTATTTTCCCACTATGGGTAACATAGAGGAGATGAAAAGGATAAAAAAATTTTATACCATTTTGCGATATTCACAATTAACGAGTTATAAATTAATAAAAATAGTGGAGTAGCTATTTCCCGCCTGCCGTCAAATCCAACCGCGCGATCGTGGGTGTCAAGCGCACAGAGAGTTGTTTTCTAATAGCGATGGCTGCGCAAAAACGGCGCGGAACGCTGGATCTCCGTTCTGAATCGTGAATGTCCTCCGTCATTCTTATCAAAACAAAATCTTTTAACAGCATAGAAAAACTTTTGTGCGTATATGTAAGCACGCAATATTATTTAATATTAAATAATATTTTAATTAATATACTATAATATAAAATCATTTAAATTAAGATTATGTTAAATAGTATTTTCGAAATATTAATGTAAATATGTACTTTTTGAAAATTAACTCTTAAACACGTAAATGGGTCTGAGAGACCCCGTATGAAGTTTTGAACACTTGCTATGCAAAGACGGAATGAGATAGGAGGTTTGGACCAAGATGTAAAAAAAGTTTGAAATCTCCTCTTTCGATTGATATGGTTGATCAACTTTTTTGTTTAACTAGAATTCGAACGGCACGGCAGCAAAATTTTGTTAGAGTCAATGCGGTCTATATAGTGTGTAAATGAAACTTTTTGTGAGTATTTTACATAAAAAAGCTGGACAAAATACGTTCGAACAAGTCGGTTTGCGGATGTTACTCGCATATACTCTGTTTAAAGTTGGAATACTATAAAATGCTATAAAAAAGGAAGTTTTTCCGAAATATATCATGAAACACATCAATTTTCAATTTTAGACACGATTTAATAAAAAATACCTCATATTCGCCTTGTTACATAAGTACGTTTTTTAATAGAAATGAAAATGACATTTTTTTTGTTTTTTTTTTTAAAGTATGAATCTTTAGCTTTAAAACGCCGTATTGTAAAGTTCTTCAAAGTTTTTTGTTGCAAAAATATGATTTTTTTTTAAAGTGGATTTTTAAATGCCCAAAAATACCTCATATTCTCTATGTTACATAATTATACTTTTTAAAAGGAATGATTTTGCCAAATTTTATTTTGAAAGTGTGACTCTTTAGCTTTAAAACGCCGTATTTGAAAGTCTTTAAATGTTTTTTGTTGCGAAGATATGATTTTTTTAAGAAAAAGTGGATTTTTGACTAATTTCTCATTTTTGCTTAATAGTTTTTCTTTTATAACTTCACAATAAATTATTTTTTGGCAATGCTGATTGTGTAGTCACACTCCTGAGATTTTGAACTTTTGTTTTATAAAAAAATCGTAGAAAAATATTGATTGTAGTCAAAGTTATAACTTCTCAAAGTTGAAAAAGTCTCCCAGACCCAAAAATGTGTTTCCGCATTTTATAGGATCGGTGCGTTTAAGGGTTAAATTAAATTTACGTACAAAATATAGTACGTAAAATTTTGTACCACATAAAAAAAATGAGTTTAAATATACTTTTTATTATTATTATAATAATTGTATAAAAAAACATTTATTATTTTAAATCTTAAAACTATAAGAATATTTTTATAATTCTACATGAATATTTAAGTAATACATCAACAAGAATATATAAATAAACATGTAACATTAACAGAATGTTTCTGTGATACTAAAAAGTATTAAATAATATTTTTTAAATATTTATACTAATATTATTTTAATTTTCAATAATATTCATATAATATTCTAAAAATAATATTCTATGAATGCTTGTTTCTTTGTATCGCATATGTAAAAGAAATAATAGCCAAATTTAGAAAAAAATTAATTGGTCTTGTAAATTACATAAATATTAATTGATAAAATAGTGTTGTGTCATCCTCAGAACACAGTTACAATGTACAAAGGCATTTCTGACAATACTATTTTATCAGTTTAATTCTTTCCTACATTATATTAATTACTTTAAAATGCCTAGAAGAGATCAGTTACCATTTCTATTGAAATTTATTGGTTTTACTTTTTAACGTACTATATTGACTTAACTGAATTCTCGCCTCCAATCGACAAATGAGGTTATAAGAAATTTTTATCTTTTGAACAGTGTTGACGCCTTCTAAAGACCCGGACTAAATCTAAATGTTGTCATATGTGTTCTATCGCGTACGATGTACGCAGCTTAAAATTGTTATTCAATTATGCGGGTTGAAATAATTTTTACAATACTAGAATAATTGTAAATTATGTAAAACTAATGAAAACTTGTATAGTCGAAACGTCTGCGTAATACTTCACAGAAAAATAAATTCTTAACGCTTATATAATTTACAAGATCAATTAATTTGCTTCTAAATTTGGCTGTTATTTTCTTTACATTTTGCGTTACAAAAGAACGAGCATTCATGGAATTATTATTCCTAGAATATTATATGAATATCATTAAAAATTAAAATAATATTGGTATGAATATTTAAAAAATATTATTTAATACTTTTTAGTATCACATTCTGTTAATGTTACATGTTCATTTACATATTCTTGTTGATGTATTACTTGAACATTCATGTAATTTTATAAAAATATTCTTATAGTTTTGAGATTTAAAGTAATAAATGTTTCTTTATAGAATTATTATAATGATAATAAATGGTATATTTAAACTCATTTTTTTGTGTGGTAGGAAATTTTACGTACTATATTTTATACATAAATTTTAATTTATTTTAAGAAAGTACATATTTACATTAATATTTCAAAAATATTATTTAACATAATCTTAATTTAAATAATTTTAAACTAGAAAGATACTTGACCAATACATGTAACATACAATCTAAACAAGAAGGTCTATTCGGTCATAGTTGGATCTTAGTGCTTCATGTATACGTGTGATTTTATATACTTTCTCAAACTCAACCAAACTGCGCGCCGTTACTTTCGGTCATATAACACAGTTATAATCAAATAAGAGTTACCATCACATGCGTTCTAACTCATAGTCAGTTATTGCAAAAAATATTATCACAGCCTCAATGGTCAAGTTGGCTAAGACACCCGTATCGGAGATTCGGGAGATCCCAGGTTTGAACCCTGGCTGAGGTGATATTTTTCGCAATAAATTCTTTACAGTTTTTTTAGGGGGAAAAGGTTTAATATAAATGCTAGTAAACATCAAGTATTATTAAATTAATTTTAATTTATTAAAAGTGATATTATTAACTCTTATTCGATTATAACTGTGTTATATGACCAACAGTCACGGCGCGCAGTTTGGTTAAGGGGTAACACCACTGTAGACGGCCCAAATAAAGCGTTTTTTTGTGAATTTTTTTTGCATGGAAGGAAAAGTAAGAAGAAAATAATATTTAAGGATGTTATTAAACATGTTTTTAAGTGTTTGTAAAAATTTTTTTATTAAAAAATATTAAAAAATGGCGACGCTATAGCCACTGTCGTGAGACGTGTTTATTTTTTAGGGGTTTGCGGCACGCAGCAGAACCATCGTAGAGATTTATCTGGAACAAAACAAAAAATTTTTTCTTAATCTACATGAGTATAGCTAGAGAAACACGTACGGAATTTGAGAAATATTTATTTTTGAGTAATTGGCACGCATTTAAAAAAAAATTTCAATTTTTGACGGAAAAAACGGTCACATATTTGTCAATAAATAATGTTCTAATCAACTTATCGAAAATTCCGTACGTGTTTCTCTTCGAAATGTTATTTTAAAGAAGTGGTTAAAATTTGGAGTGGAAAGAATGAAAATTGTTTGAGTTATGCTGCGTGCCGTTTTAAAAAACCATGTTTTGAGAAAAACGCGTTTAAAGCTTAGAGACGTGTTTTAGACGGGACAAAATGAAAAATGTGACTGTTTGAAATTTTTTACCATTAGTCTGCTATCCCAGGACCGTAAAGCATCCCTTCTTTGCTCAAGTATTGTTCCTCATTTTCTTTCCGCGACGATTTTGTGCTGGTGCGTGCCTTCTTTGCTGCATCTGTCAAAGCCCGCTCGGAGTGCTCGATCCTTGTCGCATTGGCTTCAAGGCAAAAATTGTATGCTTGGTAGCCGATATCCATCTCCAAAACTTGCATAATTCGTAAAATGTTAGTCAAACCGTCATTGAAGGTGCACACAGCAATATCAGTTGCTGCACATAATACTTTTTTGCCGCTTGAGTAAGATTTTGGCGCCAAGTTCCATACAGCAGCATTGAAACTTTCGTTGCTATTTTGAGTGTAGCCTCCCAAGCAACGATTTAGCAAATCATCACGGCTCAGCTCCTCGTAAATAGGTTTGATAGCTTCAAAAATTTCCTTCGGTAGTGGCGGCTTATGATGGTAAGTAGCCAAGGAATTTGCTGCTTGTGCCTTTTTCCAGTCGCACCAAGACTCCGAGCACTTCTCGTGTTGCGGATTTTCATCGGTTGACATTTTATGAAATAAGGTTGCCCAAATATCATTTTTCATATTTTTCACGGAGTTTGGATTCCGCCGTATCGCTAAACCATAATATATTGTAAGCTCGTCAATTAATTTAGCAGTTAATTTACCTTTTCCTCCGAGGCCTTTTACATTTTTTTTTAAATTTCGCAAACGAGTGCCCATTCTCTTTTGCACGTGATCAATGCACTCTTTCTTTTTCACTTCAAAATCAGAAGGTAAGTCATTAGGCTGTACCCTTCGAGCAGGTATCGATGTGCCGTAGGTAGTCGTTTTGGAGCAGCCCGACACGCTTAAGAAAGAGCGCGAAATTTCACACAAAAAATTTTGTAACAGACATAAGACTTTTTTTAACTCATTCTAGAAGGTTCAAAGTATTTTTTAAAGCAATAAAAAAAAAATCGATTTTTCAAAAATTCTACAGTGGTGTTACCCCTTAAGTCTGAGAAAGTATATAAAATCACACGTATACATGAAGCACTAAGATCCAGTTATGACCGAATAGACCTTCTTGTTTAGATTAAATAATTTTATATTATAGTATATTAATTAGAATATTATTTAACATTAAATAATATTGCGCGCCTACATATACGCACAAAAGTTTTTCTATGCTGTTAAAAGATTTCGTTTTGATAAGAATCACGCAGTACATTCACAATTCAGAATGGGGGACCAGCGATACGCGCCGTTTTTGCGCAGCCATCGCTGTTAGAAAACAACAACTCTCCGCGCGTTTGGCAATCACAATCGCGTTGGATTTGGCGGCGGGCGGAACTAAATCCACTATTTTTATTAATTTATAACTCATTAACTACTGCGAATATCACAAAATGGTATAAGACTTTTTTGATCCTTTTCATCTTCTCTATGTCCCCTATAGCGGGAAAATACACATTTGTGGGACACCTTATATACTTTCTCAAATTCAACAAAAACTACGCGCCGTTACTTTCGGTCATAACACAGCTATAATCGAACAAGTGTCAGTAATATCACATTTATTATTGAATTAAAATTAATTTAATAATACACGATGCTCACTAGCATCAAGTATTAACCCCCTCCCCCCTAAAAAAAACTGTAAAGAATTTATTGCGAAAAATATCACCTCAGCTAGGGTTCGAATCTGGGACCTCCCAAATCTCTGCTACGGGTGTCTTTAGCCAACTCGACCACTAAGACTCTTTTAATGAACTTGTATTTACCACGATATCATACATATATACAAATAATTTGACCCCTTGTAAGCCAGTTGATACTTTATCCATCAATCTTTGAAAAATGGCTGGGGCGTTTTTTAGACCAAAAAGCATTCATGTAAATTTATAATGTCCATGTGATGTAGAAAAGGCTGTCTTATGAGCATCAACAGAATCCATTGGTATTTGATGGAATCCTCTAATTAAGTCAAATATATAAGTCACATATACTTAGAACCGCCTAATTGGTTCAATGATATCACAAATATTTGGCAATGGATATGCATCTCCGATTGTTTTCTCATTCAATCGTCTATAGTCAATAACCACTCGCCATCGCTTGTTTCCCATGAAATCGGGTTTCTTTTCTTTGGCCCTATCCAAATTGGCGAGTTATATGGAGAATTAGAGAGAATAATAATATCTTATGAAATAAGTTGGTTTACTTGATGATTTATTTCCTCCTTGTGTATGGAGAAAAATTGATATTGTTTCGTATGTCGTCCGTTGTTAATATCTTATGCAATACCACGTGAGTTTTATCAAGATAATCGTTTGGAATGTAAAATCTATCAGAATTACCTTTTACTAATGTGATAATGTTTTCTTTCTCAAGGGAAGTTAAGTGTTCTAACCTTAGTGATTGTAAAATAATTGATATTCTGTCTGAATTTATTTTTAAATTATCTGTTTCAAAATTCTCAGTTTTTTTATTGCGTTTTACTTCATAATTTTCGGTGATGGTAATAGTTTTGAATGTATTTTCTTTATTTTTAATGAAAGCAATTTCTTTTTTATTTATAGCTGAAATTGTGTAATTTTGTGTTGAATGAATCGCTTTATCTTTTGTGAGTGCGTATGGCATGAGGGAAAGAGCTGGAACATTGTGTGATGCCAGCGTAAAAAAATTTGTGAGATTGTTGCTTGGGCTAAATTTGTGTGAAGCCCATGAAGGCGCTTTCTTCGTGTTGAAAGGGGCCCATCGGATGGGCTTGCATGCTTTTTGCATGGAAATTAGAATTATTAGTAATAGAGTATTCGAAAGATGCTTTAGATAGTGTAATGGAATTAGTGAGAAAAAGCGATTTGTTATTAGTATATCATTAGTATTGGGTTGGCAACTAAGTAATTGCGGATTTTGTCAATAGAGATGGTCTTAGCACATCTTTTGTTTTGTCAACGTGTTCAAAGCACCTAACTTATATTGTTTTCTTGTTGTTTGGATTTTCGTCTTTAATTTAGTAACAAGATTTTATCGATTAGTTATTTAGTTTCGTTTTTAACCCAATTTAAGAATCAGCAAAAAATCACCAAAACGAAAATTAGCAAATCAATTTTGACACTGCCTTTTTTTTAAGGCTTCTTTCCCATATACAGCACATAACTTCTTGTCTGAATTGTCTTGTTCTTCTATTTTTAAATTGGAATAAAAACAAAACTAAATAATTAATCGATAAAATTTTTTTACTAAATTAAAGGCGGCGGTCCAAACAACAAAAAAACAATACAGGTTAGGTGCTTTGACAAAACAAAAAAATGTGCTAAGATCATCTATTGACAAAATCTACAATCACTTAGTTGCCAATCCAATATTATTATTTTGTTTTGAATCACTATCATTAGTGTTGTTAATATTACCATTATCACCGTTATTAGTTGTAATATTAATAGGAGTAATAATTGTTTCATCAGTAGAAGTTTCTAGAGTATTAGGAAAATTTAATAAAGTATAATTAGGAATTTTATTTTCAGGAGAATCTGTTTTTAATTATGGAGCACTTTCTGTCTTTGAGGAGATTAATGGATTATTTGCAATTTGAGTGACTTCCTTGAGTCGTAAAATAGGTATAAGAACTTTGACTTCGTGGTCGAGTGTATTAATTATTCTGATATATGCTTTATTATTTATGCAGGTAACGAGTGAATCTTCGGCGTATACTCCGTCACAAAATCAAAGTCGGGGAATATACACGGTTTTAATTTCTGAATTTGATACTAGGATTACAAATCCAGTGTTAATACGTGGAGGTACTATAACTGTGTCGTGTTTTTTAAATGGGAAGTAATAATTACCCTAATAAGGGGACAACGCATTGTTTGGGTCACCGATTTGAACAAGAATTTTTTATAGTATAGTACTCTATCAGAATATTATCTGAGTAAAAGGACAGAATGCGCTTTTTAGCCGTTTTTGTACAAAATTATTTTGAAAAATATGGCGTTTCTTATATATCAGTTCTGTTACATCACTCGGCAAGAAGGTAGCTCAGCGTTTAAGCGCGCGGCTACTGCGCTGCCGATCCGAGTTCGATTCCTGGCATTCTTTTTTTTTTTAATGCAATCTAACAATGAAATTTATTTATATAAAGTTAATTTAAGCAACAATTTTGTTTTGTATACTTTTAAATTAAGCAAAATCTTTGTTTCACGTGCTTCTATAACAAGTATCATCCAAATAATTGTAAACAATTTGTACAAGACGTTGATAGTGATAACAACGATAAATAAAAATGTTAGCACATTATTACGCATTTGTTTGTACTTTTATATTAAATTATAATTATGTTTAAATAGTGGCCTAAAATTTCATGAGATAAAACAACGAAATTATAAATGTAAATTTGGCGATGATGACGTATCTTAAAAAAAAAATGCCAAGATTTGGACTTTGCGTCGCGATACCTCCGCACGTAGAGCATGGAGAGAAAGAATAAAAATACTTCTCTTATACAATTCGACCCCAAGCTATCGATTAAGACTAATCAGAACTTGATCGGTTCAGCCGTTACTGAGATCTAATAATCTCGTTATGCTTGAAATCGCTGATTCGCGTAAAAGAGGGTCTCGCTAAAGCGTGGACTTGACACGAGACGCAACCGCGCCTCTAGATATAAGATTTTGAATACGATGCAGCGGACGAAAAAGTATATGCGCTTAATTCCGGTGTTGAAGCGATAGGACAAGAATCCCTTTGAATCCCTTGGGATTGGAAAAATGGAAGAGGGATATTGACGGTCCAGGAGGTGCAACAGAAAGAAGTCTCTGATTAGCGAGAGCCGCAGTAAATATTTTCATTATATTTTCTATATTTTCGGTTTTTTGCGTAAGCTCTTTTTTCCATTTCCTAATTTCTCTTAACTTCTGTTTTGAATCAATGGAATCACTGTAATCCCTTTCGTCTTTGGAAGAACTCATTTTGAAAGTTTATTAATTAACTGCTTAAGTGAAATATACAATAAATTGAATGCTTGTTTTGTTTTAGGTGTGTATAGGAAAAGGAAGTCATGGAAAATATATCATTGAGAGGAGAGAAGAGAGGTAAGTGATTTTTCTAATATTTATTTATTTGTATGTATTTATTTTATTCATTATTTAATAATATTTCTTTTAATTTTTCAGAATATTGGCATCAGTTGTGACTTTAGAAGTTTACGTAAACTATCAGATTGGATACACTCAGCGTGTATATTATCATCATATAGTGTGTATTGACTCGATTCTCATAACTATTAATTATTAGTATATTATTTATTTTATTAATTCTTATGTAATATGAAAAAATTAACTTTGAGTTTATAATGTGTGTCTCAGTTGATTAATAAAATTTATAACTTGAGGTTTGTGTAATTCTTAGAGATTAAATTTTTCATATCCCATTGTCGCCAATTATGAATTTTTATTTGTAATTATTTTTAATAATTATTAATTTTTCGGTATTATATCGTTATTTAATTGTTACGTATTCTATCGTGCTAGCACCATTTGTTATTAATATTTAAGTATTTTACTTTTATATTTAATATATTTATTTTAGTTTAACAAATTGTAATAGTAAATTGATATTATTTATTTTGAATCATTTATTTCATATCAATTATTTCGTATCATTTATTTATTTCGTATCCAACCACGCTGTCACCAATTGTTGCGTCCGAACGTGAAACGGACGTGGGGTTATTAATATTTTATTATTTTTATTTTTCATAGTATCTTAAATGGGCTGCTGTCACTAGGTTCTCTATCCAGGACAAAAGTTATTATTATTTTTTTTAGTTTGGAACATTTAATTATAGATAGATTGTAACAACCTGTGATTGTCCGAGCACGAACGAGCTCAGGGAAGCCAGGGCTTGAAAGGTTGCCGGGTTAATTAATCCTGAGATTGGGAGTACGTATATAAAATGTGACTTTATTGCAAACAAAATATAAATAATACAAGAAAATATAGAAAACGTGCTATTTACAAAGCGGCTATATACACGGCTTTATTTCCGCCAGGATTGCGGCCGGTGCGTGGCAACGGTGCGGTATTGATATCTCCGTTACACTCGTTCGTCTACGGTGCGTATTCTTTCGTAATGTTTACGTTCGCGGTTAGACGGCGCGCGGTGCGCGTGGGTTAGGACGCCACGCAGACGGCGCGTCGGTGCTCTTCCCGGAAATTGGTCTCGCGAGTCGCGACAGGTGATTCCAAGATTCCCTTAGTAGGGAACTTTTGTTCGCTCGCCGGTGCCGGCTGCCTCGACATCTCTCGATGGAAACAAAGATCACTCTACCCCCTGGGTGACAATCGTCACCGCGGACTCTGAGGCGGAATGAGAGGTGGCCAGTGTCGAGATCTCTCGGTTGTGACGGAGCTCGCTCCACCGCGGTAACTGGCCTCTCAGAGATTTGACGGAATCATCGAGATCTCTTGACGGTGGCAGAGCTCGCTCTACCGCTCGGATTCCTCGGGTATTCGGGAAGCGAGATCGGAAATCACTGAGATCTCTCAGCGGTGACAGAGTTCGCTCTACCACACGGATTTTCTTGGTCTGGTTCGGAAGCTGAATCAGGAAAGAGTCGATCTCTCCACGAGATCGCCTGCCTTTTACACCCTGATCTCGGAGAGTCGGAGATGCTGGGTAGAGTTCGGTTCTCCTTAGAATACAGTATCCCCGCTTCTTCGAGATCGGTCTGGTATCGTGCTCTCGCTCGCGCATATGTCTCTTCGTCGCTCCAACGCCAGGAAAGAGCAGTTCGATACGCGTGCGCGAGGAGTTCGTACGGTTACCGGCGCATTCGTTGAGCCGTTCAAACGCGCGTGTATGTAACGTTTATCGGCGCATAGCGTCTATTTGCCTGTCCAGCGGGTGTTCGGCCGGACAGGGGGGCGGTTCGTGGCCCCAGGGGAAAACGATGCGGAGGCGCATTGTTACAAGATGATTATTTTAATATTTTTAAGAGAATTTAGGAACTTTTAAGAGACATGGTAATACTATTATTTATTTGTTAATTGTATTACAAAGCATGGTTAGGAAGTGGTGGCATGGGATTGAGTTTAAATAATTGACATGTTTATTAATTAAACATGTTTATGTATAAAAATAATTTTACAAATTTATTTAAATGAAAATGAATGTTAAGAATCGTAGCAAATTAACGTTAAATTAGATTTACGCTATTATATGTTAGTATTTTCTTCTTTGCAATTCTATTCAGCAAATCGTTTGCGCCTATTTAAAATTAAATAAGCCTTCAAATTTAGCATCGTTATTTCCATTTCGTTCTCTGTATTCATATTGTGATTATCGAACCATTCGAAATCAGTCTTGTTTGCATGAGTTTCTCACGTGAACCGATTTCAATAATGTATTTACGGATGTGTTGAAGCTCTATATTTGCACGCAGAAAATGCATGAAGCGGTTTCCGACCGAACAATCTCGAACATTGGTTGCCCCCTCTTGGATAGGAAAATTTGAGAGCAAGTCAAATTCCTGCCGATTCCCGGGCGGAAGCTTGAGATAAATCGTTCAAACAAGATCGCGTCCGCGAAATAATCAGCAAACGATTGCGCCGAACTTTAAGTGTCATGGGAGAATGGACTCGATAACGCAAACTTGCATTGTGCATAAATTGTTGTTCTGTTTATTATGAACAAACAATTACGCTGCTCTGACGTATTGCTGAGAGCGCTTAACGCCTTGCATTGTCGCCGATGAACGAAGATTTCTTATTCCGCGTGGGGTTTGCGAGTGCGATTTATCGATTTGAGCGGTGTTCACGCTCCAGACGTTATCGCGTGTTCTAAAAAATCAGTGACATTTTAATAAAGTGAGACTATTAATTGTTATGCAAAGACTCAGTGAATTTATTTACGAACTCTTACTCTATCTCTCCCGTGCCGACTCCTTATTGTTGATCTCCTTCTTATCCTCTCAAACCGCTGCTTCTCGTTCTCTCTCATGCCTACTCATTCTATATACATTCATCCTGACGCTCGCTCTTTTTTTTGTTTGCCGCTTTCTCGCCTTTGGCCGAACGGTCTCACTCACTCTCCTGCCAGCGCTCAGTCAGGCGTTCTCCTTCTTCCTAACCGCGCTGCTCATAAGTGCCTCTCTCTCGCACGCATATCCCGCGTTTTTGCGGAGCGGAATCAGCTCGTACCGCCGAACTTGAGCTAGCAAAGCTCGATTCGCGAACAATGAATAATAGATATTATTGATTACAAGTGAATGAGAATAAATGTAATGAATGTTTGTTAATATGTGTGAATGTATTTTTATTATAATAATAATTGTAAAAGTGAATAATTGAATATAAAGTCAAATAATAACGCATTATAATTTGAACGACAATATTTAAACAATATATAGTGTGTGTGTGTGTGTGTGTGTGTGTGCGTGCGTGCGTGCGCGCGTGTGCGTGTGCGTGTGCGTGTGCATGTGCGTGTCCGTGTGCGTGTGCGTGTGCGTGTGCGTGCGCGTTTGCGTGTGTGTGCGTGCATGCGTGCGTGCGCGCGTGCGTGTAATTATAATATGGAATCGGATTTAATTAAGTAGTAACCCAACATGGTTTTTTGGATTATAATATTCGTTATAATACTAAAGAGTGTTCGGGCTGTTTTTTGTTTTGCAATTGGTTTTTTTGTATAGCTTGTAGGCGGTACTGGCCGCGTAGGTTCCCTCTCTGGAATAAATGTAGGTGTGGTTTATCTGCCTTGCTTCTAATTTTGGCGATCTCCTTTCTTACGTTGTGGTTTGGAAGAGTAGAAGGAGTGGTGAAATTCAGCGCCGGTAGTTTCACAGAGGAAGGGAAGACGATAGGCAACTCCGGCTAGTACGCGGAGAGATCAAAATCGCGAATTGAATTTAGTTCACACCGTAGGCCCCGTAGAAAGCGTCTACGTCCGCCGCGATAGGTCTTCTCGCCCATGTCGCTTTCTGAAGAATTGCCATTTTATTGATTAATAAAAAGATTCCACAATGATAGTAAGAAAGCCTCTTTCGGTCGCAGCTAGGTCTTAATGCTAATATTTATTCGTGTGATTTTATATACTTCTTCAAATTCAATCAGAATGTGCGCCAAATTAATTCCGGTCGTAACACAGCATGTCAAATAGAAATTAGTAATATCACTATTTATATTAAATTGATTAATTTAATATAATAATTGATGCTGATTTGCATCTATATATCCAATCCCCCCTGAAAAAACTGTAAGAAATTTATTACAAAAAACAAAACCCCACCCAGCGTTCGAACCTGGCACCTCCGGTCCCGGTGTCTTACCATCTCGACCACTGGGGCACAGTGATATTTTTCGCAATATTCGTATATGAGTGACAACCCATTTGAGGCGCGTGATTCAAATTACAAATATGTTTTAGACCGATAATGTAACAAAACAATGATAGTAAGAAAGCCTCTTTCGGTCTGTGATATTACTAATTCCTATTCAACATGCTGTGTTACGACTGGAATTAATTCGGTGCACATTTTGGTTGAATTTAAAGAAGTATATAAAATCACACAAATAAATATTAGCACTAAGACTTAGCTGCAACCGAAAGAGGCTTTCTTTCTTTGGCAAATGCGCGAATCGCCCAAGCCAAACTCAGCAATATCCATATATGGTAATCTTGACTGCAATGACCATATATGGAGATATTGAGGGCCCGATGCCCCGTCGTTACGCAGTGTAAATTAGGCTGCCTAATGGTGAGTAGACGGAAGAGTTACTTGGACCGATACCAGACACGTTACGGCCGTGCGAGACTTCCTCGATGAGTCCTAACGTGATACCTCGATAACAGGCGTCGAGATTAAACTATTCCAGCGCTTACCTGTAAGGAATGAACAGTGTACAATATAAATGATCTCAATATTGTTAACTACTAAATTACTTTATTCTACTTGTGCTGTCTGAGGATCGGTATATCCCTCAAACTGATCAAGACATTTAAAGCGATGCTGGAATGACAACTGAATTCATTCAGCAACGGTGTTATAGACTTTTCTTTGACGAAGAGCCAATCGGCACATAATTGCGCGCAGGGTGAAGAGATAAGAAGAATAATACTAACTAAGCGAGCAGGCTAGTCTCTCATCAAGCGCGCTCGTGAATACATTAACTATCCTTCTCTTCGATTTCAGCGACATCTAATTCATGATTTCTCAACAACTACGTTATACAATTACTGCTGTTAGTCTTATAATTGATTCCGCACGCCAATTTACACATGAAATTTTCAAATCATTTTTCTTATACTGAAACTTTTAGGCTCTAAAAGCACAATCTTGTTTTTTGTTGTAATTCCGAGTTCCCGCCATGCTTATTTTATACGTATAAAGTCTTAAGTTTTTATGTACAACAAATATTGATTAACATAACTGTATTTTTAAAATTATTTTCCTTTTTCATATCAAATTGATGCCTGCGAACTTTATTATTGCCTATACTTTAATTCTGCAAGAAGATTTTTCAATTCATGTCTTCAATAAAAAAAATCTGTTGATCCAAAGTTATTCGTATATATAGATGATTATAGTATCACCTTAATGCTTAATAAAAAACATAATAGCAAAAACACGTGAAATGTTTGTAATATATTTATTTATATATAAATAATAAATGCATAAAAACTTAAAATACTTGAAGTTTGTTGTATTTAATGTGTAACGATACGCCCCTCCACCGTCCGTGCACCTCCGTTCCGTCCACCGAACACCGAACGCCGAGTACGGCCGAGGATCACGTGCACGCACAACCGAACTTCGCCGTGCAACCACGCGGCGACACGCGCGCCGACCGTGGCGTTCCGTAACGCTCCCACTCCGGTTCAACCGATCAAGCGCGCGGATTGGCTTGCTCAGCCGCGCGTTCGGATATATAAGCCGGCAGTGGGAACGCACAAGTCAGATCCGTCCGACTATCCGACCCATCCACAAGACCGAGCATTCTCGATCGCTCCTTAAAGACGAGCATTCTCGTCGCACTCCGATATCCTCGATGGGCATTCCCGTCGCTATCCTCGGCCGAGTATCCTCGACCAGTCGTCTCAGATATCCTCGACGAGTATTCTCGTCATCATCACCGGCCGAGCATTCTCGTCATCATCACCGGCCGAGCATTCTCGACCAATCACCGTCGTCCTCGAATACCTTTACTGTCGAACCGACAAATTTCGTAACCCCTTCATCGGCAGGGCACAAGCAACCTGTCGATCGAGCGCCCCACTTGCAAGGGGCGCGCTCGGGCGAATCGCGGCGGCGACCGCGCCGGCAACGACCCGCATTTGCGCACACGCATACACAACCGCGTTAGCCAATCCCGCCACGCCCCGCGACTCCCCGACCGTACGGGCAAGCAGCCCGCGTAACTCACTAGTCTAGCCGAAAACTTGTAAATAGATAGTTCTAGCATTAGATATAGACCGCGCCGCGTAACTGGTAATCCGAGTACCAGCTATATTGTTATCGCTATCAGTATCTCTTTGCGATCTCCATACTATTATCTCTATCATTGCCTCCTTGCGATCTCTATGTTATTAGCGCGATCATTATCTTTTTATTTTGATATCTCTCTATTTCGTTAGCTCTTTTATTTTCTTTCATGTTCATTCTGTCGACTCTTTGTGCAATTGTTATTTTTAATAAATCATTCACTATCTTTTGCTACGTAAAACATTGGGTATAGTCATTACGGACACCTGACTAACCGACGAGCCTTATCCGGTCCGATCCCGAAGTTCCCGCACCGCACCGAACCGACCGAAACCGCGTACCGTTACAAATGTTAACTTTGAACGTTTGCGCCTTAAAAACGACTCATAAGTTTTCCTTGCGTCATTGAACTTTCAACATCACACAATATGTATTCTAGACGCTTTTTGTTCATAATGGTAGTTGTCGGTATTGTTACTAAATATTTTACATAACAAAAAAGCTGCACAACAACATCGATAACTATTGTTAAGAACAAAAAGCGTGTACAGAATACCCACCTTCAAATCGGCCAAAATCTTTCTTAATATATTATTGTTTTGTTTGTGAAAACTTTTTGGTGACGTAGGTTGGTGATGATTATCGGGGAGCGCCCAGATGTGAGAAAACGGCAGTCTCGCAGAGGCACCGCCGAGACCATCTTCGACAATGTCGAAAACCCAGGAACAGTGCTATTATAGAGCTTGGAACAAATAAAATAAAAAAATTATTATATTATATTCTATAAATTAAAAATCTGAGTATTCTTTTCACACTTCCAACGGATATCCTGTGGACATGCTAGTTCACATGTCCACTAATTTTATAAATGAACATTTCATAGACGTTCATAGAACGTCCGAAGTACCTGAAACGGTTGTCCTACGGATGTCACCAATATCCATCAAGGACGTGCTATGGATGTTCTTGGGATATCCGTGTGCTGTCTGAGTAAAGTATCATTTGCTGAAATTTCAGCTTATTTGAGTAAAACCCAATTTCCATAAGAATATTGCGGTGTCCTTTGATTTTCATCACCTACTTCTATAAATATAAACACATCAGTACAAAACAGTTATAAATGCACAATTTTAAAAAATTTCTTGACGACAAGTGCCTTTGATAGACGTGAAGGAGAACTATTGTAACTCTAGCAATTCATATTTTAGTTTGTAGGCTCTAGCTACATCTAATAATAATTACTGCATAACATTTCATTTTACAGTAACAACTCTGTAAAATTTATCGATTATATTCTATTATACCTTATAATTTTATTATATTCCCCCCCCCGCCCAGGTTTCCCTATTAAATCCAGAACATTTATTTAGATGCTACCATATATAACAGCCATATAAAAAAGAAAACAAAAAATCAAGAATCTTAATTATTATAAATTATAAATCACGGCTTGGCAAGAAATGCACATTTCGGACGATTTTCAGCTTAAAGTTTTCTCCTTACCTCACTTTCCACGCGATCTAAATATCGATTCACATTTGGACTGTGAGAGTAAGTGCAGATTGGTGAGAGTAAAAAGAATAGCGTTAGCTGAAAATCGGCCGGAATGTACATTCTTTGCCAAGTCTTATTATAAATGATAATTTTACTTTACATGTATTTTTATTTTTTTTTTACAGCATTTTTTGATACTTCGTGGCCAGAGATGAACCACAAACTCAAAAATTTATCAAGAACAATAGATAGTATAGAAAGAGGACCTTGCGGATGCATACCAGATTGCACCTTATACTACTATCCTATTGAAAGCTCCTTAGGATCTCTCGATACTACTCTTTATTATAGCGGTAGCACTTTCTCCAAGGATTCTCGGTAAAAAGTGTAATAGCACATATATAAAAAGCTTTCAATTACACATTCTCTTTTAGATAAATACATCTTTTTATTTAAAAAAAAACTTTGCTGTTTTTATAAAGGTACTCGTTATCATTACCGTTACGTTAAAAGTAACGATTTCTTAATTTTTTTATTACTTTTTTATGAAAGATTTTAGGACTCTATTTAGAGTGGTATCCAATTGTCTATATTAATATTTTACCAATTCAATACAAAATCTATAGTGATTTTAATTAATTTTAACATGGCTAACACGTATTGCATATTTATAAAAATAACAATAAAATTATTAATAAAATTTTTTATTGTTACTATAAAAATGTAACGACGTTACCAACAGAAAAAATAATATTTATTTCTAGAAAAAGTAATGGTAACAGAAACACATTAAGCACAACATAATACATTAATTTCTAATCATGCATCTTGTATCTTTAAACACTAAATTGATTTGGAAACATATGCAGATTAAAAAAAATTATTTTAGTATTTCTGAAAAGTAATGTAATTCGTACAAAAAATCTAAAAAGTTTTCTAAAACAATTATGAAAACGTAAATAAAAATAAGACCAGTGAGAGTCAGGGTGGGTATAATTGCGCAATAAAGACTACAGATACAATTAAATCTGTTTATTCATAATAACAATAAACGAATAGACGAAACAATAGACGTTTTGACTCTTCAAGAAATAATTTTCACGAAAACCGACAAGAGTAACATCACCGTAGCTCTTGATCGTGATATGTACAAACTGAAATATCATAAATGTTGGAAGATCGGGACACACATACAAATATTAAAAAAGACCCGACAAACACTCTCACAAAGAAGGTTCGTGGTTTTCTGATGAGATGGGAAAAACTTAATTATATTACGGATGTCATTTATAAAAAGACCTATTGCAATGATGACAATCTCCCGAGGGCGTATGACCTTCCTAAGGTCCACAAACCATTTAAAATTATAATATCGTCAATTGATAGCCCTCTGTACGGTTTAGCTAATTTGCTTCATGGTTTTATCTCTAAAAATGTTCTTGATGCTCCAAGCAAGCTAAATAAGCTTTTAGTTTATTCAAAAATTGAAAAGCAAACACCTAATTACAATTTAATTTCACTGGATGTCATTTCCTTATTTACAAATATCCTTATAGAACTGGCAATGGAAAGTATTTCCAACAGATAGGAGCACATTGAGAGTTCTTGCAATATTCCAAAGTTTGAATTCTTGCAAGCTGTGAGGTTTGTTCTCGAGTCTACTTACTTCAATTTTGGGAACAAATTTTTCAAACAAAAATTTGGCACCCCTATGGAGTTACCGTTCTCGCCTATAGTTGCAGATCTTGTTATGCAAGATCTGGAAGCTGAGAGCTTCACACGAATGGGTGTTCAATTACCTGTGTATTTCAGATACGTCTATGATAGTTTGATGGCAGTCTCTAATGATTTGATTGACTTTACCTTGCAGACGTTTAATTCTTTGCACCACAGAATGTAATTTACGGTGGAGAGAGGGGGTAATAAAATCAACTTTTTAGACGTTACTATTATCAATAATGACAATGTTTGATTGGTATCATAAGCCAACTTTTTCGGGTAGATATCTGAACTTTTTGTCGGCTTACCCCCTCTCTAAAAAAAGAGGAACTATTATTGGGATGGTTGACAGAGCGTTTTTATTATCCCATCCGGTTTTTCACAAAAAGAATATTAAGTTTATTATAAAAACTTTATTAAGTAATGACTATCCTATAGAATTCATTTCTGAGACAATTAAAAACCGCCTCAAATTTTTAATTTTTAAAAATACTCTCAAACAAACTGACAATAATGTAAACAATGATACATTAGACAAAAAAGCTCCTTGATTTTTGTTACCTTATATACCGACTATTTCGGATGAGTTCATGACAATCACCAACAATTTGGATGTTAGATTGCCTTTTTTCAGTCTGAATAAATTAGACAGAATTATTAAAGTGCAGAAGGATGTTCTTCCGAAGAATTTAATGAAAAATGTAATCTACCAAATCTTATGTGGGATTGTGATGCGTCATACGTTGGCCAAATCGGCAGGAAATTAAAAACAAGAGTCACGGAACATCGCAACCACATTAATTAAAACACGACTAATTATTCTGTAATTACCAAACGCAAACTAGATTGTAATCATGATTTCCACTAGGACAACATCAAAATTTTGGACAGTAAATGTTTTTTAAGCAGACCATTAATTTCAAAAATGCTCAATATTCAATTGCAAAAAAATGATTTCAATTTGAAAATAGACACGGAATATCTGCACAATGCATACTTGTCACTTTTAAAGAAATTATAAGATTATTTTTTTTTAATTTGTTCTTTTTTTAAATTTCGAGATTATTAATGTCTGTCTCAAACAATTTATTGTCTAAGAAAACGTTTCATTAACCGACTTGTTATTATACTTCCTTGTTTTACGTATTCTTACGGCTTCCTTGTTTTACGTATTCTTTTATTTCTTTGTTCTTATTTATATTTATATCAATAATTGATCAGCTCGACCTTGCTAAATTATAATGTCTGGTCAATATTTTCCATTGAAACTTGTAGCACGAAAGTCAGTATTCTCGTTGTGTTGAGACAAGATACATGTCTCTACGGAGTAAATAACTTGTGATAACGTGAACGAATATAATTTTGAAAAATGAATATTTCAAATGATAAGCGTTATCCAAAGCTTTATACGTCGTCATCAGTTCCTATTGGTGAATCACATTTTAATTTTATCCTTTCAATGTAATTGTTCGTCATCTAAAACAATATTTTGATCAACCAGAGATTTATCATTTCCTTCAAGAATGCTATGCGCTAAGATGCTACTGCGGATCTGGCAAACCGATGGTGACTCAGCATTTAACATTATGGACTGATGTCGGCTATTTTTTTCCTTCTGTTACTTATTTGCTAAGGAAGGCTCCAAAGAGAGTCAAAATGTTTGTTTATTGTTATTATAAATAAACAGATTTAATTGTATCTGTAGTCTTTATTGCGCAATTATATCCGCGCTGACTCTCACTGGCCTAATTTTTATTTACGTTTTTAAATATCGAGAGTCCTTATTCTTTTGTTTACAATTATAAAACTTATAAAAATTTTAAAAAATAATATAAAGAATTCTGAAAAAAAAAATTTTTATTAGGAGTCACATAAGTTTCTTTATTGCGCTATTCTATGCTGAAAAAGTTCATTAAAACTTAGCTACATGTATACATACGAGGTGTGTTCAAAAAGTATCGCGAATTTTGAATTTTCGCGGGTTACGTATATTCGAATTTCGATCTTTTTGTGGCGTTATGTTGGTACTCATGTCTCTCACTTATGCCGACAAGCTCGGCCATTTTGAATGTTCACTTAATTGTTGACAGCTGCTTTGCTTGCACGTGTTTTGGATCGTCTTCGATTTTTACCTATTCAAAAAAATGGATCAAAGAACCTGTATCAAATTTTGTGTGAAAAACGAAATTAAGTGCGCGGATGCATTCCGAATGTTGACTGTGGCATACGGAGAAGCTACCTTGGACCGAAGCAACGTTTATCGGTGGTACAAAATGTTCTCAGAAGGCCGAGAAGATGTGAACGACGAAGAGCGTGCCGGACGCCCGAGCACTTCAACAACAGACGAAAAAATTAATGAAGTGGAGAAAATGGTATTGGCCAATCGTCGAATCACCGTTAGAGAAGTTGCTGAGGACCTAAACATATCGATTGGCTCGTGCCATTCGATTTTTATCAATGATTTGGGCATGAGACGGGTCGCCGCGAAATTCGTACCAAACGCCCCTGCTCACACATCGTTGCTTGTGCGCGACTTTTTTGCCAAAAACAACACACTAATGATGCCGCAGCCACCGTATTCCCCAGATCTGGCCCCCTGTGACTTTTTCTTGTTCCCTAAACTGAAGAGGCCCATGAAAGGACGACGTTACGCTACGCTTGACGAGATAAAGACGGCATCGAAGGAGGAGCTGAACAAGATAAAAAAAAATGATTTTTTGAAGTGCTTCGAAGATTGGAAAAACCGTTGGCACAAGTGTATAATATCTCATGGGGATTACTTTGAAGGGGACAAAATAGATATTCATGAATAAATAAATAATTTTTGAAGAAACACAAAATTCGCGATACTTTTTGAACACACCTCGTATGTATATCAGGATCAGTCAAATCAAAACGAGACAGACTGTATAACGAGCATGGAGCGGACATTGGTAATCTTTTTCTGTGAGTTTATGGACGTTACCTCTATTAGGTTACCTCTATTGGGTTACCTCTATTGATCTATCTCGTTTTCGTTTGACTGATCTTAATATTAAAAATATATGTTTTAATGCTATTATAATTCTTTTACAGTAATGCTACCAGCATACGCAATCATAGTATAATACATATATTTTTTAACGATTTGGTCGGTTTCCAATATCGACGATCAGTCAACTATAGTTGGCGCAATATTTTTGGTAAGATAAATATTGTTGTGTAAAACAATCCTATATATGTAAATAATAATATTTATTTTTACAGCATCATTTGGCGGTTTACTTGGATTATTTGCTGGTTTCAGCCTCATGTCCATTTTTGAGCTTTTGTATTTTTTTATAATACGCCTAATAACTGACGCATGTATACATTCAATGAAACGAGTGTCATCAAAGCACCCACGTCGCTAATTGGCTAATTTATTATAAAATATTATGACTCTCTCAAGAGTAAAATTACGCTTGAATGACTATAGTCAATTGCAACGGAAACTTTTCCGAAGAAACATCAATATAATATTATAAACATATATTATAAACATATATAATATTATAAATATATATTATAAACATGTTCAAAAATAAGACTTAGAAATTACCTTCTAAATTATTTATTATTAATATATTATTTACCTTCTAAATTATTTATTATTAATATATTATTTATTTTTTCTATTATCATAAAAAGAATATTTATACATAATATAATTTATAAGACACTTGAGTATGCGGTATGAATGAATAAATGAATAAATGTGTGTTTTATTAGCCTTAGGGCAAGCCCTCTAAGAACACAGGTGAGCAGCAAAAAGAAAAGAAAAAAGCTCTTACAAACTAAAAACAATAACCTAGTGACAAGATAAAAGCTAAATTGAACAGAGACAACGAAGTATAAAAATAAGATACGAAACAGACAAATCGCAAGTGTGAGTAGAAAATAAAATAAAATAAAATATAACATAACAATAACGCAGATAAGCAATTAGACCCAGCGGCCCCGCGGATTCGCCCGCTCGAGCTCCGTCCACGGACGGACCGAGCTGGGCGACCGTGGTGGGCCGCAAGGAGAAGAGGAGGGCTGCTGCGGGGGGGGCGCCGACGAAGAAGTCGGCTCCCGCCCCCGCGCCCTCGAAGATCGGCCGTGGGCGCTCCCTTCCGCGGCCGGGCGTTGCCGGTGCTGGTGCCTCGGCGGGAGGGGTGCGGCATCGCCGTCCCCTCCTCCCCCGGGCTCGCGGCCCGGCAAGAAGAAAAAGAAGAAGGGGCCGAAGGGGGAAGACTGGGGGGGTGACGTCCCCTGCGGCGTCCCGCGTGCGGTGGGGAGGCGGGTCCCGCGCTCCTCCGTGGTGGCAATCACGGTGGAGCCGGGGTGTGCCTCCTACACCGAGATTATTACGAGGTCCAGGGCGGCGATAAATCTGGGGGATATCCTCCCTCAGCCCGCCCTGAGCCTCAAATTCAGGGTGTCACAAGCCGGGGGTGTCCTTTTGGAGATCCCCGGCATCGAGAGTCGGCCCGCGGCGGAGCGCCTCGCGGCCGAAATGAGGCGGGTGGCTGGGGGCCCGGGGATCCGGATAACCTGCCCTATGCGTAGGGTGGGGGTCCGGGTGTCCGGGTTCCTGGACTCCACCGAGCCGGAGGAGGTGGCGGTGGCGTTGGCATGCGCCGGAGCATGCAGCGCCACGGATATTACAGTCGGTCGAGTTACTCGCGGCCGCCGGGGCATGGGCTCTGTGATAGCACAGTGCCCGGTCGCGGCGGCGGCGAGGCTCGCCAAGGTGGGAAAAGTGGCCCTGGGCTGGGCGGCTGCGCGCGTGGAGGCGCTTAAGGCGCCTCCACAGCGCTGCTATCGCTGCCTGGCACAGGGCCACATGCAGCACCGGTGCCCCGGTTACTTTGACCGGTCCCGGTGCTGCTTCAACTGCGGCGGGGAGGGTCACACTCGGGCACAGTGCGCTAATCAGCCATTTTGTCCCGAGTGTGCCTCCCGCAACAGGGCAGCCGGCCACCGACCTGGTGGCGCGGGCTGCCCCAAAATACCCCCCATGCCTCGGAGGGCCGGGGGGCCTCCTCCCTCCTCCCCGGATCCGGGGAGAGAGGAGGATATGGAGATGGAGCGGCCTCCGCCATCGCCGGACGCTGACGCTGCCCGCGGCGCTCAGGCCGTTGGGGGCGACGGTCCGGCGGTGGCCGAGGCCGCCAAGGGGGGTGCGTCTCCCGCGGGCGGGGTCCCAGTAGATGGGCCCCCGGCTGCGGTGGATGCTCGGCTGCCGGGGTCCACCTCGGACACTTCGGAGTCCGGGGAGGAGCCCCCGCCGCCCAAATCGCGGTCGACGAGACCGGCGCGCTCGAAGTAGCTAGCGTGGTAAGTCACGCTTCTGGGGATAACCTCCCCGTGGCCAGGGTGATTCTCTCATCCCCCCCCAACTCCCGCAGAGGGAGCGGAGGGAGAGTAAGGCCACGAGGGAGGCGAGGCCTAAGGGAGGCGCGCCCAGTGCGCCCTCCCCGGGGCCGCCCGTCCTCGGCAAGGGGAAGCGGCGATAGTGCCGCTCCTCGGGTGCCCGCCCCTAGCTGCCCCTAGCGCTCGGGGGATGCGACGGGACGGGGCCCAGGCCGATGGGGTCCGGCGCTAGGCGAGATATTTCTCCCTCCCCTGGCGCCCGGCCCGGCCACGTAGAGCGCCGTGGACGGGAGGAGGTGGGGCGGGCGGCGGCAACCGCTCGTCCCTGGGCGTGGGGCTCGCACCGGCGATATGTCGGGAGCGGCCCCATGGCCCTAAATGGGCACGGGGGTGCGTGATGCCTCGCTCCGCATCCCCGGGGTCGGGCTAGGCCCTACTGGCCGACGTATCTCGGCTGGGCCAGCAAAGCCCGACTTCCAACTCGACGAACTGGCGCGTCGGGGAGCTCCATGCTCCGACTCCCTGTGGAGGGGTGATGGCGAATACCTAGTATCCCGATCCCTCCACATACTGGGGTGAGATGGACTCGGTGGGTTTTTAGTGGGTAGGCGGGCCGGGCCTCGCCAACTTTCTGCCGCGCGCAAGCGGTCTGTGCCGGCGAGGGGTACCGCGTCCCGAGTCCCACACTCCCGTGGTCTAGCAAACCCGGGGTACCTTGAGTATTTTCCCCCCGTAAAAAAAAATAAAAAAAAAGGTTAGCAATTAGATCTCCGGGTGACGCGCAGCGTTCCCGTAGGGGTCTGGAGTCGTTTCGGGGCCTCCCGAGGCTCTGCAACGACTCCAGATACAGGAATTGGCGTTCCTGCGGTTCCCGAGCTCGCTAGGGGGTCTGCGGTCTCTCGTAGGCCGTAGATTCAGGGATCTCAGCGACCCTGGCGCCCGAGCTGGTATACCGTAATCCGTCACGTGCTGAAATTACGTGCGGGACGAACCGGTGGCCTGGGTCTCACCGCCCGGGCTGCGAGGAGTAAACCTCTATAAAAAATCCAAGGGTGGCGTCAGTGGCGCGGGGTGTCGTTCCGTGTAACAGCGGGGCGGTGCTTCGTGTCTCGGACGCCAACGTTTTTAGTAGGTCGGCAGTTATGCTGCCGGGGTGGGGGTGCCGTTCCGGTGTGGTCCCGGGCGGGTGCTTGCGCCCGTCTGTGGCCTCGCCGGGCCGTCTCCCCCGCCTTGGTGGATCCGTCTGCCCATGGCGCCTCGGGCCGATGGTCCCCGGACATCGGCCTGAGTAGGCTCCGGGGCGAGGGTGGGGTTCCCCTCGTTAAATAAGACCCCTTTATGGAACAAGTACATGGGTAGACGTAAGAAGAAGTTACCGCCCAGGGGTGAACGGACACTCCAGGGCCGGCACGGGGGGGTTATTGTCCCGGGTCCCCCCCTGTCGTCATCGAACGACGGGCGGTCGAGCGGAGTGCCCGCAGGCTCCGCCGACCATAGGGCGACTGCGGACAGTGATGAAGACGTGCTTGATCCCTTTTGGAGTCGGGTGCAACAGGCCAAAGATCAATTTGGCACGTTAGATTGGGAGCGCCTGGATCGGATGATGAGGCGCCGCGGGATTGACCCTAAATGGGCCCCGGAGGAGGATTGGCTGGACATGATGGCCATACACGTCGACAAACTCTTGCTCGTGGGCGACTACGAGGAGAGTGAGTCTGACACGGGGAAGTTCGTCACTTCTTCGTCGGATGAAGAGGACGGGGAGCCGGCTCTACGAGTCGTGGCCCCCGTCTCGAAATCCAACGAGGGAGAGGGGAAGTTATCGCTGCCCGCTGGGCGGCCCGGGGTAGAGCCGGCCGATAAGGCCGAGGCTCCCGTGCCTCCCACTGGGGAGACGTCGGTCCTGTCACCCGACGAAAGCCGCGAGGCGGAAGTCGGTGGACGGGGCCCGGTTTGCGGGGCGCGTCGGGCGCGCTCTGTCTCCGGGCCGGCTGCTCGGCGGACGCCGCGAGGCGGATGCCATCAGCCTGGCGGAGGCGGGGGGCGACGTCGGTCGCGCTCGCGCTCGCCGATCCGCATCCGCGGGGGTGGCCGGGGGAGCGAGGGTGAGCTCACCCGATGAGTCTCTTCCGGGCACCACCGTGGATGGGGACCGGCCCGAGGAGATGGAGGTTTCGACCTCCAGGGGCGCGACGGAGGCGGTCGCCCCTCCGCCTGAGCCTCCGGAGGAGGTGGTGGTCACACCGGATATTCCGGGCGTGCCCCCCGAATCCGGGACTCAGCGCGGGAGGAAGCGGGCGCGTGGCCGTCCCCGGCTCGATGGGAGCGGACCTTTCAGGTCTCCGTCTCCCCTCTCGGACGGGGCGGACATTGAGGACCGTCTCCACGGAGTGCCCATGGAGGGTTTCCGAGCACGGAAGCTCAGAGCCAACGTGATCCGAGACTCGTCCGAGGATGAAGAAGTGGCGGGGGGGTCAGATTCGCGGCCTAGGCAGCGGATCAAGATACCCCCGACGCTATTTACTCCCGAGCAGCGCCGAGAGCTAGATCGGGAGATCGGCGTCATCTCTCGCAGCACGACGACCGACCTGGCCGGCTTGGCCGACGGTTGGCTGCGAGAGGTGGAAATTGTCCGGACGAAGTGCACCAAGCTAGGGATGCATGGTGCTTTGTCCGGACAAATGAAGAAATGCACCCATCTCGCCCGAGAAGCGGTGATGACCCTGGCCTACCGGGCCATGGGCCGCCTCGGGCGGGATGAGGGGCAAGAAGAAGTCGCGGCAGCGGTGCGCGAGGAAGAAATCAGATCCCTCCGCGCCGAGGTCGCGGAACTACGGGGGCAGCTGGGGGTTGCGAGACGAGCACTTGTGCTCGGATCGGGGCCCTCGGCTGCGTCCCGGAGCGACGGGGTGGACACATCCTGCCACCCTCCGCCGGCCCTGGCATCCGTCCCTGTCCCCGACCCCTCTTCTTTCGAGGAGAGGGTGCTTGGGCTGCTGGGGCGGATGTCTGGGTCGATGGGGGAGCTGGAGAAGCGCCTGGCGCGGGTAGAGGATGAGGCGTACTATGCCTCATCCTCGGCCGGCGCCGGAGCGAAAAGAGTGAGGGGTGGTCGTCGGGGGGACAGGGCTCCGCGGGAGGAGCCCACTTCCCCCGAGCCACCCAGCGGCCCCGCGGACTCGCCCGCTCGAGCTCCGTCTACGGACGGACCGAGTTGGGCGGCCGTGGTGGGCCGCAAGGAGAAGAGGAGGGCTGCTGCGGGGGGGGCGCCGACGAAGAAGTCGGCTCCCGCCCCCGCGCCCTCGAAGATCGGCCGTGGGCGCTCCCTTCCGCGGCCGGGCGTTGCCGGTTCGGGTGCCTCGGCGTGGGGGGTGCGGCATTGCCGCCCCTCCTCCGCCGGGGTCGCGGCCCGGTAAAAAGAAGAAAGGGAAGGGGCCGAAGGGGGGTAAGCCTGGGGGGGGACGTCCCGTGCGGCGTCCGCTGCCCCGGGTGCGGTGGGGAGGCGGATCCCGCGCTCTTCCGTGGTGGCAATCACGGTGGAGCCGGGGTGTGCCTCCTACACCGACGTGATCAGGAGGTCCAGGGCGGCGATTAACCTGGGGGACATACTCCCTCAGCCCGCCCTGGGCCTCAAATTTAGGGTGTCGCAGGCCGGGGGTGTTCTATTAGAGATCCCCGGTGCGGATACTCGGCCGGCGGCGGAACGCCTCGCGGCCGAAATGAGGCGGGTGGCTGGGGGCCCGGGGATCCGGATAACCTGCCCTATGCGTAGGGTGGGGGTCCGGGTGTCCGGGTTCATGGACTCCACCGAGTCGGAGGAGGTGGCGGTGGCGCTGGCATGCGCCGGAGCATGCAGCGCCACTGATATAGTAGTTGGCCGAGTTACTCGCGGCCGCCGGGGCATGGGCTCTGTAATTGCGCAGTGCCCGGTCGCGGCGGCGGCGAGGCTCGCCAAAGTGGGGAAAGTGGCTCTGGGCTGGGCGGCTGCGCGCGTGGAGGCGCTTAAGGCGCCTCCACAGCGATGCTATCGCTGCCTGGCTCAGGGCCACATGCAGCACCGGTGCCCCGGTTACTCTGACCGGTCCCGGTGCTGCTTCAACTGCGGCGGGGAGGGTCACGCTCGGGCTCAGTGCGCGAATTCGCCGTTCTGTCCCGAGTGTGCCCTCCCGCAATAGGGCAGCCGACCATCGTCCGGGTGGTCTAGGCTGCCCCAAAATACCCCCTATGCCTCGGAGGGCTAGGGGGGATCCTCCCTCTTCCCCGGATCCGGGGAGAGAGGAGGATATGGAAATGGAGCGGCCTCCGTCGTCGCCGGACGCTGACGCTACCCGCGGCGCTCAGGCCGTTGGGGGCGACGGTCCGGCGGCGGCCGAGGCCGCCAAGGGGGGTGCGTCTCCCGCGGGCGGGGTCCCAGTAGATGGGCCCCCGGCTGCGGGGGATGCTCGGCTGCCGGGGTCCACCTCGGACTCTTCGGAGTCCGGGGAGGAGCCCCCGCCGCCCAAATCGCGCGCGGTCGAGGAGGCCGGCGCGCTCGACGGAGCTAGCGTGTCGAGTCACGCTTCCGGGGATAACCTCCCCGTGGCCCGGGTGGTTCTGTCCCCCCTCCCCCCCCAACTCCCGCAGAGGGAGCGGAGGGGGAGTAAGGCCACGAGGGAGGCGAGGCCCAAGGGAGGAGCGCCCAGTGCGCCCTCCCCGGGGCCGCCCGTCCTCGGCAAGGGGAAGCGGCGATAGTGCCGCTCCTCGGGTGCCCGTCCCTAGCTGCCCCTAGCGCTCGGGGGATGCGACGGGACGGGGCCCAGGCCGATGGGGCCCGACACTAGGCGGGATGTTCTCTCCCCTGGTGTCCGGCCCGGCCACGCGAGCGCCGTGGACGGGAGGTGATGAGGCGGGCGGCGGCGACCGCTCGTCCCTGGGCGTGGGGCTCGCACCGGCGATATGTCGGGAGCGGCCCCATGGCCCTAAATGGGCGCGGGGGTGCGTGATGCCTCGCTCCGCATCCCCGGGGTCGGGCTAGGCCCTACTGGCTGACGTATCTCGGCTGGGCCAGCAAAGCCCGACTCCCAACCCGATGAACTGGCGCGTCGGGGAGCTTCATGCTCCGATCCCCAGTGGAGGGACGTTGGCGTATGTCTCTACAATCCCGGTCCCTCCACGCAACGGGGCGAGATGGGCTCGGTGGGTTTTTAGTGGGTAGGCGGGCCGGG
Source organism: Solenopsis invicta (assembly GCF_016802725.1). NCBI lineage: Eukaryota > Metazoa > Arthropoda > Insecta > Hymenoptera > Formicidae > Solenopsis > Solenopsis invicta. The sequence continues at coordinate 23,727,116 of NC_052665.1, forward strand.
CCTCGCCAACTTTCTGCCGCGCAAGCGGTCTGTGCCGGCGAGGGGTACCGCGTCCCGAGTCCCACACTCCCGTGGTTTAGCCAACCCCGGGTTCTATGAGTATTTTCCCCCCGTTAAAAAAAAAAAAAAAAAAAGGGTGACGCGCAGCGTCCCGGGTGACGCGCAGTCGGCGGGGGCTGGGCTCTGTGATAGTGCAGTGCCCGGTCGCCGCCGCTGCGAAGATTGCCCGGTCGGGAAATCTATCCCTGGGCTGGGTGGCGGCTCGCGTGGAGGTGCTCAAGGCACCTCCGCATTTCATGCTTCCGGTGCCTGGCCCAGGGACATACGCAGCACCGGTGCCCTGGCGGTGTCGACAGGGCCCGGTGCTGCTTCAACTGCGGGGGAGAGGGGCACACCCAGGCAGAGTGCGCGAATAGGCCATTCTGCCCGGAGTGTGCCTCGAAAGGAAAAACACCACTGCACAATTACCGCCCAGGCGGTGAGAAGTGCATAAGGGTTCCCCCGGCGGTGCGACCGGGGAAGAAGGCTCCCCCTCCTCCACGGCGGGAGGAGGGCGGAGACTCGGAAGAAGATCAGCCGCTGACCCCTCCGCCTCCCACCCGCCCGGCGCTCAGGCCGTGGATGGTGGTGTGTCGGAGGGGCCAGTGGCCGACGTGGACATGGAGGAGACCCCTCCCGTGACGGAGACCTCTGTCGACGAGACTTTTGTGACGGGAGTGATAGAGATATCGTTGAAGTCGTCCGGAGCATCTGGGCTCCGGACGAGTCCGCCGACCAAGAAGAGGTGCGAGGCACTCGACAGTCCGAGTGCCGCGCACTTCCCCCAGGCGAAGGTGGTGCTCGAGCTCTTCCCTCTCCCGCAACGAGAGAAGCGAGTGGGACGAGACTCGAGCACCCCTCTCAAGAAGGCGTTGAGACCCCAGGCGGAAAAGGCGTTAACGCCTTCTCCCCCGGGGTCGCCTATCCTCGGAGGAGATAGAGCCGCGGAGTGACTCCCCTAGGGGGGGGGGGCATTCCGCGATCCTGGGCCTCGTTTCCGGCTGCCCCTGTGCTCGGGGATGCCCAGACGATGACACTGGCTGTTGGGCCGCCCGATGAGTAGGGGTCTCCGCTCATCCGGTGAGCCGGCCACACGAGGATAGGAGATAGGCCCGGTCGGTTCCTCGGAACCACTGGACCTTGGGTAGGGGGTTGGCGTGGAACGGGTAAGTTCAACGCTCGCCTCCTGCCCTAAAGGAGCGCGGGGGGGCGTGCGGTGGTTTTCACGGCGAGGGTGGACAAGGCGGCAGCTGACGTATCTCGGCTGCCGCCCTGGCACGTCCTTTCCCAACCTGACGAACTGGCGCGTCAGGAGGCTCACGCTCCGACCCCGGGGAAGGCTACTGATGGAATGGCGTATTGCTGGCCGGGGCCTTCCCTTAATCTGGGCGAGGTGGCTCGGTGAGGTTTTTAGTTGGTAGGCGGGTTAGGGCGAGCCTGGTCGCTGAAATTACGTGCCCGGGTTAGCACCGCCCTGATTCGAGTCCAACACTACCATGGTTTAGCCAACCTGGTGTGTCATGAGCGTTTCCCTCATCGTATCAAAAAAAAAAAAAAAATACAAATAACGGAAAATGAGTATGACGCATAACATGAGTAAATAGAATTAACGCAAGAGATAAAAAAACCTAAGAATAAGAATGAATAGGTACGTCGCGCAAAAGAAAAAGAAAGATACGGATAATGCTAAATATAGTACAGATGATGCTAAGTAATAATAATAAGGGTAAGAAAAAGTGCAAAAAAGTGCGCGCCCCGCTAGGCCAGGGACGGACAAGCACTCCGCTGCCACATGAAAAGGAGGAGATCACGTCTGAAAGTGTGGATGGTCTCGGCGTTGCGAATGGAGACGGGGAGTGAGTTCCAGAATGTGGGCGCAGCCACAGCGAAGGATCGTTGATAAGTGGAGGTGCGACATGAAGGAATGGCCAAGTCTAATGGGAAAGCTCTAGAGGTAGCTCTGGGTCTAGAGCAGGAGGAAAGCTTGGAAGCCAGGTAAGACGGGGTATCACTACGGATGATGGAATAGATGAAGCATCCGAATAGATAAAATTGTCTATCGTCCGCCTGCAGCCAGCCAAGCTGGGTATAATAGGAGGAGACATGAGAGAGAGAGAGAGAAAAGAGAGAGAGAGAGCGAATGTGGACAAATAGAAAAAAAGTAAAGTAGAAGAAGTTGAAATAGAAAGAACAGCCAAAGAGGCAAAGGAGGGGATAAGGAGAGGAAGAAGACCGAAAATAGGATAATAATTACTCTGACAGTCATCTATATTGTGAGAATCTTTTCCTCCCTCCTCTCCTGATTTTGTTCTTTCTTCCATTTTTTCTTCAATTCGTCTATTCTTCTCTCTATCCTTTCCCTCTCATCCCTCTATTCTTCCTTCTTTTATCTCATATTCTTCAGTTCTCCCATTAATACCGTCATTCTATTCTACATCTTCTTTCATTTTTCTTTAAAGTCTTCCATCCATTTTTTTATCATCTTTATCATCATTAGCTTCTCCCTCTTCTATCCCGGCGATCTTGGAGAAAAGGTTAAGAAGAGAATGCGTGGGGGGGAAGGAGACAGGTGAAGGGAAAAGAAGAGGGGTAATGATAGAAAAAAAGGTGTAAATTGGAAAAAAATATGAAAAAGGAAAGAGAAATTAGAAAAGAGAAGGAACGAATGGTGGAAAGTTTTAAGGAGGAGAAGGGGACGTGGGAGGGATTAGAGAAATTTGTATACAGGAGATAAAAGGAAGGAAACTACAGAAGTGAAGGCAGAAAGGCGAGAATAGGGGGGGGGGTAACGATGGTAAGTTAGAGTTGAAAGAAGACAGGAAAGAAATAATGAGGAAGAAGAAAGGATTGAAAGAGAGAATATCTGGATAGATGATCTAACATGGAAGGAAAGGCAGAGCAAGTAGATGTTCAGAGAGATAGTTAAAGCGGAGAAAAGAAAAAAAGTAAAATGGATAAAAAAGAATAAAACTTCGTAAACGCCAAAAATGATGGTTTTGGAATGAGGAAAAGAAAGTGATAAGAAATGTTTCGGGAAAGAAGGGAGTAGAAGAAGAGAAAAAGGAATTAAAGGAAATTTGAGAGAGACGTAAGGGGGATGGAGAGGAAACAGGAGAAAAAGAAACAGGAGAAAAAGAAAAAGAAAAAAGGGAGGGCAGTGGGGAAATGGGAAAAAGAATAAGGGAGAAGAAACGGGACAGAGTTGAAAAAGGAAAGAGGGAGAGAAAAGAGTAGAGGGTAAAGATGGAGAAAAGAGAAGAGTGATCGGAGTAGGGTTCTGGAATGTGGCGGGGATAGGAAACAAAAATGTGGAGTTTCGGAGAGAGGTCACGGAGTGAAATATAGTGGTATGGATGGAGACATGAGTAGAGAGGAGGGCAGGGAAACGGGTGAAGGAGAGATTACCAAGGGACTACAAGTAAAAGGTAGAGGGGAGACAGAGAGAAGGAATGGCAGAAATGGCAGAGAAGAGGAATAAGAAAAGAAAAGCGATGAGTGGGATGTTAATGGGGATGAGGAAGAAGATAAAGATAATAGGAGAAGGAGAGAGGGGGGGGGAATAATGGAAGAAATGATAGTAGGGAAAGTGTTTTGGTGTGAACGTAGATTAAGTTAATTCTAATTGCAATAATCTTTAAGTCATATGTAAAATGAATTAGTTCTTGTAATATTTCACTTAGCTATAAATTCAAATCTATTCTTGTAATTTTCTGTTCAAATTGTCGCCAGAAAAAAGTCGACGGTCAAAATCGTGGAATTTGATCAATATTTGTCTCGAATCTTTGTACATACTCTCTCGCCATTAGTGCATTCGGAGAGTACTCGCGTTGTGATCAACATCTCGTCGTCCACAAACAAGTCAATCCACGATCTATCCCCGATTTACTTGTGACAACTGTTCACATTAGGTTCTCTCCCAGAGAATTCAGATATATCATAAGTAGCAAGGAAAGATGCATCTCAGAACAGAAGGCGTTCCGCGGAGGAGAGACGCGCGGGGGGGATCGGTCGCGGTACTTGCTGTAAGCAGTAGGCGGGGAAGACCGAGACGGAAGAGGGGAGGGGGGGGGCGTATTCAAACGTAGGTTCGTTTCGGCTCACTGTGTATGTGTGTGTGTGATTGGAGGAGGGGTGGTGAGGCTGGTTCTTGGATGCTGTTCTTTCTAATGCATTGTAGCGGTAGGATAGGAGACGACTTTGGCTCTCCGCCGCCGCGCGGAAGATGGTACGGCGTAGCGTGACGTGTTATCTGCGGTTAACCGCATCGACGCTCGCCGCACTTTGATAATTGCAAGGCGCATCTTTATTTCAATGTTTACATAGGGGAATTCTAACTTAGAATAAATAGGAGAGTATACCTTTTTAGGAGGGTATACGATGCATCGTGACGCGTTATCTGTGGTTACTCTTATTGACGCTCGATGCATATTAATAATTATTAATAATGATAGTGCACATCTTTTGCAGGTTGGGGGAAAGGGGGGGTCACAAGCAGAAGGAGAGTATAAGTTTTCAGAAGGTGTTACGATGCTTCGTGATGCGCTATCTTTGGTTACCTTTTACCAACGCGCGTTGCATAGTAATAATGATAATGCATAGTATTTGCGATAGGTGGGGAATTTCTAAAAGCAGAAGGAGACTATATTTTTCTGGGGGTGGTACGATGTATGTTGACGCGTAATCTGCGGTTAATTGGATCTACACGTGGTGCATACTAATATTGGTAACACATCATTGCATCTTTTTCCGATGTATTATTTCATTACGTAATTTTATCGAGGTAGCTATATAAATCATGCCGGTATGGGCGCTGCCTTTATTTACGATGGCGCGTCTACTATTTGCATTTGTCTAACGTCGAGTTGCGCAACAGATATTATTGTTTGTAAACTCACTTTCCTTATATGGTTTCAAGGATAAGATATCATTACGTTGCCTGTGTCTTTGCATACCGATGCGCTGCGATTTTTTGATAATGTTGAAATCATTGTCATGCTGTGATTTATTTGTCTAGGTAACTTATGTAAAACTGCTGTTTAGCAGAAAGACTTTAATCGCGCACAGACATGTAAAGCGTTAAAGTGTATAACACGCTGTTGTATATAAAAAATGGCGAGTTTAGAAAGTGACGTTCGACAAATATTGAACAGTGAGTTTGCGACCTCGTCTGAGTTGGAACAACTGCAGAGTATTGCCGACAACGCTTTTACGTTTTCAATACTACAGATCCTGTAGGATACGTGAGATTTGAGACTGCCTATGAATCAAACTTTAAGGCGTTTGTTAGGATTTATTGCATCTACTTGTCTATACACAGCAAGATTGACGAGAATACGCTTTGTATGCGCGAATGTAAAAAAATGAAGGAGCTATTGTTGCAACTAATTACTCATGCAAAGAATGAGAATGTGATGGGGTCACATTTCATCATTTCTGAATTAGACGATTTTATCGTAGATCACAAATTGTCCGAACTTTTCGACAAGCATATAGTAGGACCACCTTTGTTTTACGCTTGGGCAGAAGAGTTTATGAAATATTGGAAAGATCGCAATGATATTCGCAACGAAGCGTTCTGTCGACAGTCTGGAATAGCGAACTCGACCGCAGCTACGTCGGATATCGTAAAGTCACATGAAAAGGTAGTGCTAAAAGGTGGCAAGGATGACGCCGATGACGAGAATGACGACGACGATGACGAGATTGATGATAACGCTGATAACGGTCGCGCAACGGTATCAGAGATTGAAGCAGCGTGCAACAAGGGGGCATCTGGAGGTGTCGATTTGTTATTCAATTTTAATACAAAAAATTCAGGTGTTGAGCAATATATTGCTAAAGTAGAAGACGGTCTCTGTTACACCGCTCGTTTATTAAGGGAAACTGGGGAACGATTGATTTGCATAGACGTATATGATGTTCAAGATATCACTGGTAAGAGCAGACGTCATTGGTGGAAGAAAGCGCGAGTCAAATCGCAATTTCTCGCTCCCTCGCGAGAAGACATGAACCTGCGCATGGTCAAGAAAGTTCTCAATGTAGCTCCTGACAACTTGAAAAAGAGTTCTTATTACAATAAACGTACGCAACGTTAAATAGTAAAAGGTAATATTTTTATTTTTTATAAATCGATTGTTTCAAAACATAGTCTGACTTTTTGTGCAAAAGCAATAACGTTTGTACTTTTGCAGCGGGTAGGCATTCAAGCATACAGTCGGAGACTCTATGGAGATAAAATGTTTATAGTTTTAATTGTTGTAAAAGCGATGTAGCGAAAGTGGCTACACACATTGATACGCGTGTTTCATTAATTATAATTATATGCAACGTTAAACGTTTAGAAGCTGTAAATTTTTTATTTGACAGAGTATAATCAGTAGTAATGTAGTACAGAGTATACATCGTTATCGAAATAGCGGATGATGCGGTAAGCCGATTAACGGTTTGCTATTCTTATACTTTTGCGATATATTGCAGTGTTCTATATAACATCATTTAATATTCCTACATTGTGTTTAACAGCTTGCTCGTGAGAAGTGAATTATATTCAGCATAGTAGGAAAATACAATAGGTGTATTGTAGAAAAATATTATGTAACAAAATATTTTTTTTATTTAGCGCCGCCTAAAAAGATACAGAAATGTATGGGAGTCGACAGTGATCAGTGTACGTAGACAATTAGAACGGATCAACAACGATGCCATTTGGATGGAAACAGACTGGAGTAACAGTTTTGCCGCTCTCTTCAAAATACTAACAACTGCTGAGGTGTATTTAGAAGAACGTCTGGCAATAGAGGAAGAAAGGAAGAGGAATGGTGGTGAGTATCATTATTACTGTATTTTGTCATTGGTGTTGTTACGTCTGGCGTTCAAAATTTTTTTTTTTTTTTTTGTTTTCTCATGTTATCCGATAATATTTCTAAATCAAAACATTTCCAAAACAGTCGCTTTAACCCATGGATTCATTTATGATTTTGGAAAATTCCCTTTGATATTAATAATCGCATAATTAACTAATATATCGGATTCATTCGGCATGGATGTGTCGATTTTAAAATATTAAAATTTAAAGAATGCGCCCGCGAGCGCGCGCGGCCGTACAGCGTTCTCGAACATTCGGCGGCGCGCGGTTGCGCAGCGGATTACAACCGCCGGCGGAACGCAGTTCCCCCCCCTTTACCTCTGCGGCTCGCCCCCGCGCGGGCGCCTACAAGCGTGGGAGCCGGCGATAGCCGCGAGTAGAGTCCTATATAAAGAGAGAAGCGACATCAAACCCCCACCACAACCTTCAGTATCCAATTGAGTCCTCCACCGCCATTTTGGGACCGCTTTAACGTCATCAAACACCATTCGTATCATTCTGCAAACAGCTGTGGTCACAATATGGCTGCTCGCTTAGCCAATCAAGTATCAATCAGATTACCAATCAGAGCTTCGGATATCAATGTCGCTTCTCTCTTTATATAGGACTCTAGCCGCGAGGGCGCACCGCAGCGACATTTTCGAACCCATAACCACCTTTGCGCGTCCGGAGCATATAAAAGAAGCGCGCACGGAACATTTTTTGAACAGATCGCTCTGGACAGTCGGAGTGTGCGCTTGACAAGCGGCCAACCAACAGTAAGACTGGCAGAGGGATCCCAACGACGGGAGGGTTATTCTTGCAAAAAACGAGGCAGCCGAAGAATAGCATCGGGATGTCCCCCTTCTTCACTACCTCTCCTTTGTAGGATATGGCAGTTGAACCACACCGAGCTTATGCTTGAGTGCGGCCTCGGCCTAACCTACACTCCTTCTCTCCTTCCTCGCTCTCCCTTCCTCAGATTGATCGCGGCGTAATTTGCTTGCACCACTACCTTCCATTTTTCCTTTTTACCCTGAGAGGTGTGTTTTCTCGAATTGCGCGCGACCTGGTGTCATGCTTGTGTTTGCGCCTTCTTCGCCACCTCTTCTCCTTTCTTAACCTCTCTCCCTTCTTTAAAAATCCCACTGGCATCCTGATTTATTCCTCGACACTCAAGTACTCAAGATTTAAAATTTAAACTAAAAATGTTTAATTTTAAATCAAAATTAAATTCAATCTTAAAATTCAAGATTTAAACATTTAATAATTTGAAAATTGTAACTTTCAAGTTCACTCCGCTGTTCCACACGCCACATTCCTACGCTCACGCTCCTCTCTCTCTCTCTCTAATTAACTTAATATTCGGAAAACCGGTAAGAATTTATTTTTATTTTTTTCTTAATCAAAAATTTTATTAATCAACAAAAATGGCAATCCTTTACAAAGCAACATGGGCAGGAAGACCCATTGTGGTAAAGCCGGAGGAAGTAGACGATTTCTACGCGCTCTACGAAAAGAATTGTACGAAATTAAAATTTTTTATTCATCTACATACTGGGCGGACCTCCCTGACGTCCCATCTTCCCCGGCGAAATTTCCGGTCCTTGAGTTTCCAGATCACAGTTTCCTTCCGTCCTCCCAAACGAGACATAAAGAAGGAGATCGCCGAATTTCGGAAAAGAGCAGCAAAATCGACAAACGATTATATACCGAACAGAATTCCTACGCGACCCGTTGTTCCATCTATTTACACGAGGAAACCTATAGCAGCGCGAAGATTGCCGCGTATCGTTTCAAATGTAAAAGTAAATTTTAAAATATTGAAAACCGCGAGCTAAGAATTGTAAAACCATAATGATCATAATGATTATAAATTTAATTGTTATCTTCGTTCATGTTAATATACTTATTTTAACAATTAGGCCAGTTTATTTATGGCGTTTTTATAGTTCTTCATATAAATAAATTCATAAAGTATTTTTCTACTTAACTATGCTCTTAAAAATCATTTAAACCTTATCCCACGCCACCGCTCCTAGTCATGCTTCCAAATTAACCAATAAAATATAATAATTATAATAATCCGAAAAATACAAAATAAATAACACATTGAAATTGTCTGGGATTAAACACCAGACTGGTGACAGCAGCCCATTACTAACTATTTAGAATCACAAATAAATAAATAAATAAAACACATAATCAAATCCTTCCTTAAAACGTCCGACCCACGCCCGGACGCAACAGGTGTATTTGTTGTTATACTATATATCCATTTTTTGTTTTTTCAGATTATACAATGGAATGCGAGGACGATTGCGATTGTCCTTACAAATACGACTATTTTGATAAACAAAATGTAAAGCGGATAAAATTGTGTTTTTGTTACTCATGCGTGTGTACGTGTGAACGCTGTAGAATGTACATGTGAGCAATGTAGCGGATAATGCGTGTGAGTGTGATGTCGTAGCAGCGATGTAGCGGGTAATGCGTGTGCGTGTAATGTGGCATTGTAGAGAGACATATACGTGTGAGCGATGTGACGGTAATGATGCGTGTGATATCGTGGCATTATAGAAAGATGTATTTTTTTCGTTTATTATATATCGGCTACAAAAAGTTTATTAAAGTTTACAAGTTGCTTATATCTTTATTATTTTATAATACAATGATTTATAGTAGTTTCCTCTTCGAGTACAACATTTATTTTTTTCATTGTTTTAATTATCGTAGAGCAAACCAAAGTATAAAGCTAGCAACTCACATTCGACAATGTCGTTCTTATCGTAGGATTTGTGTTCGCGAATAGCTTTCGGGATATTAGTATGATCGGAAACAGTAGACGCGATCGAGAGAAATCGCGATAATTTCGCATCAACGTTAGCAGTTATCGCGGTCAGCGAATAAATCAAGCGGTTCAAGCAATGCTCCAAATTATACATGTTGTAGACGGTACTTTTAGATAATGCTAGACAGGCTGTCGGTGTCTCAATTCGTAGCAGTGGAACATTATTTAGTTTGCTAAATCGCAATGTAAAGTTTCCAATGTACATTTGGGATTAAGATTGTGACTCATTGCCGTTGCTTGAGTATAGGTGCGACATCACAAGGCGTTTTTGATCGACCAAAGCTTTCCACGTATCGGACGAGAAAGATATATATTTTCCATGACAGTCACCGAACAGAATGCTCACATAGGATAGGATGTTTACAACAATGCCGATGTCTAAATATTTATACCCTGTTTTTGTTAGGAGGTATCTTCTCTCTAATATCCGTACAAAGGAACGTCTGAGAGAAAAAAAACGTGTGTATTTTTCACGGCGTAGAAAGTATGAACTCTACATACTTACGTAATTTTTCTTATCTCGTCGATGCCACCTTCCTGTTCCGCATCGTCATTGTTTCTTCTTCTCTTCTCGTTTTGATTTTCACTGTTCTCCTGCTCCGAAGGAATGTTGTCAACGTTTTTGGCGCTGAACGTTCGCTTCTTCTTTGCGAGCCTTTATTTTTGTAGTCGACGCGAATATGTTCCTCACTTGGGAGCGAATACATCTTTATACGATGTTGCCAGCTGAATCGTTATACGTATACTAACGGAGGTTCGCGTTTACAGTAGATTTATATAATAGATGTCTAAAAACTAGACGGAGTACTGCTAAAATTAAAACGTAGTACTATCATGGGATTTTAGCAGGTAAGAGTTCGGCATAACCGCCTTCTTCCACCTCGGGGAAGGAGGGGTATCCATGAGTACTTTCCTATGTAAAAAAAAATTCATTTCTCATTCTTTCTCATCACAGGTGGTTTTTAGGCAAGGAACTATCTTCAATGAGTCGATTTAGAAACTCACGTAACTGTTGCATTATTCCATTTTTTGGACATTTGACACCAAACAGCATTAAATTAAATCTACCAGCCATTACTACGGTTTTTGTAAATTTGTTAAATTTATAAAAATGTTTTTTATCGAAAAAATAAATATTACCGTCAACATAGCGAAAAGCCGATTGAACAGTGATTGGAATCCCAGGAAAATTCGTTTGCAGTGCAAAATATTCAACTACGCTCATAGTACATTCGTTTATCTCGGCTACGTTATTTTCGTTAAAAATAATATTAGTTCTTCCCTTGTTAATATTTATTACGGTAAAGATTTCCGCGTCCAAGGGTAAGTCTATATTCGTGATATTTTTTAGTTAACCAGATTGCAGGGTAAAACTGGGATACTCAAGTAAGAAAATTGTCTTTCTCACAAATAAATACAACGTCACCCGAGGGTTTTTGATACGCCGCCGTTATGGTAACATTTTTGGGAAGAAAAGTCATGTAATCTGCCAATACGATTGATTTGCTATATTTTTTATCCTCTATATCCATTGACCATGCGTATTGTTTGTACATAATAAACAATTTATTTTCCAATAACAACATGTTGTCTATATTCGGCGCATCACATATATTTAGGTATTCGCAAATTTGTTTGGCGGGTTTTATTGTCGGATATGCGTTAGTGTCGATACGCGCTTCTTGAACAAAATGTTTAATGTTGCGTGATACGCGAGTTGAATTGCCGGAATTCACTCCAAATATAGCGCGAGCAAGAAATGTGTGAGCAAATAATTTTCTCGGCGCTCGGACTAGATACAGTCCTGAGCGCGCGATTACGAGAGCGAGTCCAAGAGCGCGAGCGACAACGGTAACGTAATTGCGCGCTCAGGGCTGTATCTAGTCCGAGCGCCGAGGAAATTAATCGCTCACACAATTCTCGCTTGCTCTCTATTCGGAGTGAATTCCGGCAATTCAACTCGCGTATCACGCAACATTAAACATTTGGTCCTTCGATCCGGATCGAGTGAAACTGTGCTGAACTTCATAAATTTGAAAAGTCTCCTTCTGGTGTGAAGTACTCTCGTCCACAAGATGGAGGAACTAGTCACAGTGCAGTAGATTGCGTTGCGGATAGTGGCGAAAGCCTTGTCTAATTTCAAGAAGATCGGGAAACCGAATTACACGCCGGCGAAAATACGATCTTGCATCACCGCCTTGAAGGAAGCCTGGACGCAGTACACGAGCAGGTGTTCCTGCCGACGAGCAACCAGAGTCCACATACTTCACTCAGGACGATTACGGGAAACACGAGGAGTTCTATCTCATGGCGCTGGACTACATGAACGAGTGTCTGGAGGAGCTGGAGCCTCACGTGTCCACCTCCCCATTGGCAAACTCGTCGCATCATTTCTGCGCGCCTGCACCGGTATCGTAGCAACATTTACCGCCTATTAATATTCCTCCATTTACCGGAAAAGCAGAGGACTGGGAAAGTTTTCGAGATAAATTCGCATCCCTTATTATTCTCAATAAGGATCTAATCGCATTCTTTCGGATGCATTTTTTAGCATCCAGTTTGTCGGCTCGCGCTCTCGATGCTATCAAAACTATTCCAGTCACTGCAGATAATTTCAATATTGCGTGAAAAACTTTAACTTTGCGTTACGATAATAAGCGCCGTCTCATCAAGATTCACACGTCCGCTTTATGTAATTTGCCGAGCGTCAATTGCGAATCGGCATGCAAATTATCTGAGTTGCGGGATAAAGCTAATCGTGCCATAGCATCGTTAAAAAGATTAAATCGATCCTCGGATGAAATTTTAAGTGACATTCTAAATCATCACGTCACGCAAAAGCTCGATCCAGCAACCCGTGAAAGCGTGGAGATTAAAAGGTGATGATGCGATGATTTCTACGTACGAGAATCTCGATCGCTTTCTCTCGAATCGCGTTCGCGCGTTGGAGGAGCTCACTCTCCTTAGCTCAGCCAAGTCCTCGCAATCGGTAAAATCATCGAGCGCCATGGTAGCGACGGCTTCGATCTTGCCGTGTCCGCTCTGTAAATCGACTTCTTAAATAAGTGCCCTCAATTTGTGCAGAAGAGTCCGACCCAGAGATTGTAAATCGCGAAACAGCATCAACGATGCGTGAATTGCTTCAGTGCAAAGCACGCCGTCTCCGCATGTCCAAGCCGTTTTTCATGTCGTCACTGTCAAAAACGACATCATTCCATGCTCCATCTCGACTCGGTCTCTTCCGCGACCACGACAGTTAATGCATCCAATTCCGAGGCCCCGGCGTCGATCAATTCCGATGAATCTCCGAAAACAGTAGCATTATGCACGATGTCGGCAAATCTCGCCCGACTGCCGGTAGTCCTCGCCACTGCACGCGTGTCCGTCGGACATCTCGCCGGTCGTCAAGTCGTTGCACGAGCATTGATCGACACCGGAGCGGAACTCACACTCATTGCGGCTCATTTAGCAAAAAAATTAAAACTGCGTCGGTTCATACTGCCTACCGCCTTGTCCGCCGTTGGCGGCCTTGACGCGGGCATACATCGTTATGCCGCGCACATTCAAAACTCATCAATCGACGAGTTCGAGCCGCCGGTTATTACCACAGCGACGATTCTAAGTTTGCTCGCTAGTTACTCGTCAGCGTCTATTCAATCTCCTCTTCAATGGAATCATCTCGCGGATCTCACTCTCGCAGATTCAAATTCTTCAAATGCAGATCCCATTGATCTAATAATCGGCGCTGACATCTACGCCAATATAATGCAAGATGGCGTTCGCAGGGGATCTCGCGGTCAGCCTATTGCTCAGGAAACAATCTTCGGCTGGATCGTTCAGGTCCGCACGCCTCTGTCGAATTCGTCTCATCGGACCGTTACGGTGCAACATTGTACGATCGCGGAATCCGTTTCACTTGATAGCAAATTGAGAAGATTTTGGGAAATCGAGGAAATTCCGAGGCACACAATACTCAGCCCGGAAGAGCAGAGATGCGAGAATCATTTTTTAACTTCTCATTCGCGCACTCCCACCGGTCGGTACGTTGTTCGTCTGCCGTTCAAAAGCGGTCCTCCCATTGATATTGGTACCTTACGCGATGTAGCGGAGCGATGCCTCAAGACTTTGCTACGCCGTCTTCAAGCCAATTCCGATTTGAAAAGGGAGTACTCAGACTTCCTACAAGAATATGAAAATCTTGGGCACATGCGCAAAGCTCCAGAATCTTCAGAATCTTCTCAGTTCGTCTATATTCCGCACCATCCCGTAATACGCGAAAGCAGAGCGAGGACTCGAGTAAGAGTCGTATTCAACGCGTCGAGCCCTACCTCGAATTCTCGGTCACTTAATGACCACCTTTTCGCGGGGCAAAAATTGCAAACGGACTTGGCTGCAATGCTTTTACGCTGGCGACAATACGTTTATTCTGCCGACGTCGCAAAATGTCCCGCAGATTCGCGTCAATCCCCGTGACACAGACTATCAGCGGATCCTATGGATCGACGAGAAAATCGGAAAAATACAAGAGTATCAACTCTTGACCGTGACCTACGGTACAATTTCGGCGCCGTTCTTAACATTACGAGTCTTGCAGCAGCTCATCCATGACGAGGGTCGCGATTTTCCTCTAGCTGTTCCCGTGCTTTAGGAGAATATTTACGTAGATGACGTGCTTTTTGGCGCGGACGAGATTCCGCTCATCCGTTCGGTTCGCAATCAGATATGCTCCTTGCTGCAACGCGGTTATTTCGAATTAAGAAAATGGTCGAGCAACGCGGTTCACTTATTAAGCGACATTGACGCGCAAGATCATGGTCTCGCTTGCAGTAAGGATCTACATCCGGACGAAACATTAAAGGTGCTCGGTATTAGTTGGAGTCCGTCGGCCAATGCGTTTCAATTTAGAGTCGTGCGCTCTCCCTTGCCCGCGCGAACAAAACGCGCCATGCTCTCCTACATCGCTCGTATGTTTCATCCGTTAGGCTTAAGCACGCCAGTTACAATTTCCGCGAAAATTCTCTTGCAGAGGCTTTGGCAGCTCCGCGTCGACTCGGACGATGAGGTTTCCACCGATATCGCAAGGCAATGGGAATCCGTGCAATCGTCCTTGCTAGAACTTGACAACTTTCACCTCCTGCGGTGGATTCAAAAGGGATCGGACACAGTCGACTGCGAGATCCACGGGTTTTCAGACGCGTCTAATTACGCCTATGCCGCAGCGATTTATATTCGGCTCACCTCTCGCTCGGGCAACATCTCGACTGCGTTGCTAGTCGAGAAGTCAAAGGTCGCGCCGATCAAGTCATTGACTGTTCCACGTCTCGAATTATTGGCAGCAGTGGTAATGTCGCAATTAATGAAGTTTGTCATGGACGCGTTGCACATTTCCTCCGCTTCATGCTTTTGCTGGACGGACTCAACCGTCGTGCTTGCGTGGGTAATACAACATCCCTCAAAGACTTTCATTTCAAATCGGGTTGCCGAGATTCAAACCCGACTTCCATCCGCTTCATGGCGATATATTCCCATGGACGAAAATCCCGCGGATTGTGCGAGGAATCTTGGGAAGTCAGCTCGTCTCGCATCCTCTTTGGTGGCACGGTCCCGCGTGGCTAAGGATGCCTGATTCTGAGTGACCGACGATGAGCTCACCACTCCCAGACCTCGCGTTAAAGGAGAACTCGCGCGCAACAGTTCAAATCACTAATGTAACGGAATCATGGGAGCTCGCAGACAGATATTCCTCGTGGCCAAAGCTCATTCGGGTAAGCCCGTACATTCTTAGATTTACGAGCCTCAAAAAAATGTTGGGTGAAATACATTCAACGCCAACTTTTCCCGCTAGAAATACGCGTTCTCATTCCAAATAAGTCGGTTCCTTTGAAGAGTCCACTCTTCTTTCTCAATCCGTTCCTGGATGAAGAGCAAATAATTTGAATTTGTGGGCGACTATCTCAGGCCCCGATACCCGCTCAAGCTCAACATCTGATAGTACTCAGCTCTCACCCACTTGTCCGCTTACACATTTCTTATACTCACTTACACATTCTTCATGCAGGAACGCAATTGACCTTTACTACGTTACGGCAAGAATTCTGGCTACTTAGAGCTCGAAGCACGATTAGACCAATTTTGCACTGGTGCGTAACCTGTGCTTGCGAGAGAGCTTTCACTCTATCCCAACTTATGATGATCTTTCCAAGGTTAGAGTGACTTTGCCCGCGCGCGCGTTTCTTTACAGCGGGCTGGACTACGCGGGTCCAGTACTAATTCGTTTGCGAACAGGTCGCGGAATCGGCTTAAAAAAGGCGTATATCGCATTATTTGTGTGCATGACAACACGCGCTGTGCATTTAGAACTCGTCAAAGGTTATTCTACTCCCGCATTTCTCGGAGCCTATTCCCGTTTTGTGGCACGGCGAGGTCTCCCCGAATTGATTTACTCTGATCATGGTACTACTTTTGTTGGGACGGATCGCAAACTCGCCGCCGCGTTTCGCGCAACTCTTCGGGATCCCGATTTGCAAAATCGCACGGCCGCGGATAGTGTCTCATGGCATTTCATACCTCCCTCAGCTTTTCATTTTGGGGGGTTGTGGGAGGCCGGTATCCGTAGTACAAAGTATCATATTTGGCGTGTTGTAGGGGCTCATATTCTAACTTTCGAGAAGTTCTCAACGCTACTATGCAATATCGAGGCGTGTTTGAATTCGCATCCATTGGCACCTCTTTCTGACTCGCTAAATGACTATACGTTCTTAACTCTAGGACATTTCCTCATAGGCTCTGCGCTTAATTTGATCCCGGAGCCCACGCTTTTGCAATTCAAAGAAAATCAGTTGACTAGGTGGCAGCTAGTTAACCAAATGACTGAACGTCTTTGAAAGATCTGGCAACAAGATTACATTAATACGCTGCAACAGCGAGTTAAATGGAGGCGCGTAAATCCATGCGCACTTCGGGTCGGACACTCGTCTTATTGCGAAATTTGCTACTCCCCCCGTGCAAATGGGAGCTAGGACGGATTAGCCTGTGTCACCCGGGATCGGACGGTCTGATTCGTGTCGTGACCGTTAAAACAGCGTCTACGAAATATTGTAACGACCGTACTTCGCGCACGGACGGTCGACGGTGCGGGAACGGACGCAAAAGGTCGCCTGAAGAGATTAGAAGGCGTTTTGGTTGGTGTGAACAAAACAACAGCGTTTATTGTGTATGCGGCGAGGCTAGCTGACGCCTCGTGAAAATATACAAGTCTCTTATATAATACGGTCGGCGGTGCAGTTATCACAAACGTGCAATGATACGATCGGTCGGTGACAAATCGCGGAACTTAGTCTAACGCGCGGACGGACGATGTTTCGCGGACAGAAGCACGGAAATCTATGTATAACTTATTTACATGATGCACCTGCTACCCGAGACGCGTTTCGTGGAACGCTGTCGCGATATTTTCCCGGAAGCCGGGCGGCCTTGTTATGATGGCCGTGAAACCGGTGCGCGACGCGGTGCGTGGTGCGGTAAGACGGGGCACATACACACACAGATCCGTGCGGTCGGTGTCGGTGTTTCGCGCGGACCGTCGCGAGGCGGTTAATACCGCTGTCGAGATCGCCGGAGGACACTACCTCACGCCAAGTGCACTTGGTGGAGGCACGGAGCACTGTACTCCCTTACGCGAGGCAGCGTCGAGCTTGGGCGGCGGATAGGATCGCGCTGTCGTCAAGAGTAGGCTAGTACCACTATGGGGAGACGACTGTGACGTCACTGGCGCCGTGCCCCCACTTTTCTTATCACGGCGCACAGCATCACAGTCGTCTCCCCATAGTGATACTACGAGGCGATCTCTCCCCACTACAGATAGTTACTCGGCGGCGTTATTATAACGGTGTTACTCATCTGGTTGTCGGTTTTATTTCTTACGCCTTATAGCTGTTTTAATAAAAATGTAAAAAAAATTTTTTTTTTTTTTTTTTTTTACTGCAAAAAGGAGGCTGCACTATTTATCTAGTAATTAGTTTTTTTCATTTTCTATGTCTTATAGTTATTTTAATAAAAAATTTTTTTTATTTACTGCAAAAGAAGATTCAATCTTAACCTAATTTATGGGAGGTTGGTTTTAAATTAAGCACACTATTTAATATATATATTTATTGGTTATACATTCTTAAAAATACAGTAATAACAAAAGTAACATTATTAATTATGAACATTTATTGATTACATATCGTTCAAAATATACATCAATTCTTGTAATTGTTAGGTGGTTACATATTTGTGTGGAATGTAAGATATATTATTTTCGTGAATAACAACTTTGAGGCCGCAATGACCCGTACAAATTTGAAATACCGCCACCCGTAAATTGATTTTTTTTAGAAATGTAATGCTGATGACGTTTTACATACGAATTATAATAATCGCGAACTATTTTATCATTTCGTGATAAATCGTTCGAAAAAATATCACGAAACTTATGCATGCCAAACCCAGTACACATAAGATGTGCAAACATGACACAAAATAGTCCACACACGTCAGAAGTGTTGCTTTGAAATTGTTGAGGGTTGTAGAGTATGATTTTGCAGTTTCTTCTAAGTCGTTTGAGATGTTGGGGGATGATGGGTGGCAACCCATAGCTGTCGAAATAGTGTCCGATGCCGTCCCTTCCGACGTACATAGCGACCCAGTGTGTCCCGGGTTTTGTATGATCATCGATATTAGCAATAATAGCCGCGGGTTTACTCCACACAGCTGGTATCTCGTTAGAGGCGTAAACGCCTATGGTATCGCACGGTATATTTTGTAGAGCTGCCCGTAATTGGTGGGTGTTCATAACCACCAAGAATTGACTGGAGAGATATCTTCTTCTTCTTCTTTGATATTATGATGATTATTACGATTACACCAAGTCGTAGAAAACGATGGTGCGGGTGGTGATGACGGTGATGTCAATGATAATAATGATGTAGAATCCAAAAGACCGTATTCTTTAAGCCATTTTCCAAGGCGTAATGCGTTATTTAAAGCACATATATATTCGCAATTGTTTGTCTTACTTTTTATGTTATGAATAAGGCAGGTCTGTTCTAATCGCGGTAATTGATGAAATGGCGGACATTCTTTCTCTTCTTCTAAATTTATAACGTTTCTGCTGGTAATACGATGAAGAAATGTTGATTTATCAAACCCCCGAGTGAATATGCGGTTGGTAAACTGTGCAATCGTTCTCAAATGTCGTCGTAAGTTTTTATATGGTGTATCTCCTTCATACCACTCAATACCGTGGAAATTTTTACTAAGCCAATTATTTTGAGATTTTGAACGATCTGGTAGTTCAATAAAAGAACATGGTTGCGCGATGATCCAATGAGCACAGTGGGTTGTGTTTATAGAGACAATAGCAACTTCTTTTGGAAAGAAAGATTCTTCAGCGTCTTTGAAACCTTATATATCGACAACGATATTCATATTTGTAAGTGTGTTTGTTATCTTGAATTGTTATCTTGAATATAAGCTGTAGTACTATACACGATCAAAAACCGATACAGACTGTTGGGTAAATATATGCGTTCTTTGTTCGAGGCGTCGTTGTTCCAGTAGTACCCGTTTCCATAGTGCGTTTATTTCAGCTCTCGGCAGCGTTTATCCCCCATAGTCTACAATTACCTGTCTAGAAGCATCGATTTCTAAAATATTATCATATTCGGCGTAAATGATACAATTTACCGTAGTTTTTAACGCTTCTTCAAAACGCACATCAATTCTAACGTTCCCGTGTTTCATTAAATTCCAGTGCGTATTGTTGTTTGCCAAAAGGTCCGGTGTGAGGTCAAATGCGAAAAGACAGTACCCATTTGGATAATTTTCACGAGAAATAGAATTACCCTCGTTTAGAAAATGTATACCCGTTCCAGAAAAGAGTGTGTGATAGGCATCCATATACAGGCCTTCTTTTGTAAAATCTGGTTGTAGCGGTTTACTAGGTATTTGTGTGCCGTCAACGTATAAAGATAAATAATTAATTTTGTAATGATGAAAATTAAAAGGATTAAGAGTGCGATTTCCGTTGAATGCTCTATTATCGACAAAACCGATTATTAAACGTTTTGGTATCTGACCAAGTATCACATTGTCGAGCGTTTCACCATATATACCGCTATGTATAGATATAGATTTTACTTCAACACGCGTAAGAGGATACTTTGCTGTAGTTTTTGAAAGAGCTTTAGCGTGGGCTAATAATATACCTGGTGAAATCTTTGAACGTCTGACAAGTAGCGTAGCATCGAGTATATGAACTTCGAAACCTCGTTCGGTTTGATCCATAAGGCAGAAAGCGTCTCTTGATCGTACCATCCGCAAACGCATTTCTACGCCGTTTATCAGAAACCTTTCTTGATTGAAAACATCGCAATGTAAATGACCCATAAGGTCAATTTTCTTAGCATTAGCTGTTAACGAACACCGTTTTAGAAAACCGGCGTTTAAGATGAATGGTTGCGCCATTTCACTACCCGTATCGCTATACCACACACACTTGTTAAGTGAGAGTTTTTTGCAGCAGGGCCATAATTAAGCAATGTTTCTATATAAGCTCTGCAAGCGTACGCATTATTTGGGGGTGTTACAAGTTTTTGATTGAAAAACACATCTACCTGATTGAATAACGAATGCATAAAATTATTGACGGGTCCTACTAGCTTATCAACAGCACCTAAAGTCTCTTCTTTTTTTGGAATTTCTTTGGAAACGGTCGGTCTTATTTGAACACTGATACATAACATGGTATGTGGTAAGTCGATGTATTCTTCCCCCTGGCCTGGTATAACAAATTCTATAGGTGAATCATCGGTTAACGACGATATTGGTTTGTAATGTAACCATTGCGAGTTTTCAATTGTTGCTTGCGTTGGTGGGACGGTGAATAATTCCAATTCTGATTTGAGACACTCGCACGAATGAGAGTGTAAAAAGGCCATGGCGTCGTCTGCTTTACGTCAAATATGTTATTGAAAAATGTCAACTACAGTTCGTTTATCGCGAATAGAGCTCTTTTTCTTTTTTATCTTCTTCTTCTTCTTCTTCTTCTTCAACGTGTTTGTCTTAGTTTTCGGTGTTTTGCTACTGTAAATCTTTTTCTTTTTCTTTTGACGCCTTACGATATGATCGTTGTCGCGAATGTTAATTAAATGCTGTATATTTGACTTTCTAGGCGTTTTATAGCCCGAACCCTCCATGAGAATATCAATTTTTTCTTCGGCTTTCCGTTTTAGGTTCTCAGCTGAATCTTTCATACGGCTGTTAAAAGCTTCTTTAAACGGTATATCTCTTTGAATTACATCGCGAGCTACATTCATACCAGAGCGAGCAACTTCTTTACCGATGGCCCTGGCTCCTTTTGATAAAAGGGGTAAAACACGTCGAAAGAGACCACCAAGAAAACTACCGATTCCATGACCGCGTTGATTTGGGGCGCCTACATAGACGCGTTCGATGCCATTTTGTCTACCGCTACCGTGTTGAATATCGAAACACGCATCGTAATATGTCATTTTTAGTCTAATCTCTTAAAATGTAGTGTTACAGTCAATGTTCCATATTCGAATGGTATAGGTTGTCCAAACTCATCCCTTATATCAATCTCGATTGTTTGCAAAGCAGTGTGTATTAGCGGTATATATTTAGCTGTTGCAAAACTTTTATACTTAACCGAACCATAAACATACGATTCTATATCTAGAGGTACTGTGCGAAGTAGAGGTGTTTGCACATCACCTGTAATGTACGATTCGCATATATCGGTATATACAAACAGCGTTGTAGGTAATGCTCTGATTAAACTAGCCGGTCTAGATGCCGACCAAGACATTTCACCATCCAATATATGACATTGAGTTTCATAACCGAATATTTGAACCAGAGTTGGCGATAGGCGGAAACCATGTGTTATAGCCATACAATCTGTACATGAACGCTGTGCTGTGACATAACTAAACCTATTTAATGTAAAAATTAAATGTTTCTTCAGCGTTGTTTTGTTTACTGTTTCGATAAGATCGTCAATTGTCTGATACAGTCCTTGTAGTACTATATGATGTTCTAAACCCGTTTTTAACTCCTTCTTCAGGCGGTTCATTGATAAAATTTTTTATTTTCACCAAAGTCTTTTCATCTTGTAAAAAATGGAGAAACGTCATAGGTATTTGAATATCAGTTAAAGAAACACCCCACTCCCCTTGTAAACGTAATGCTTGTGGTAGACGTGTAATAAAATGAGTTGTTGTGTTATCTTGAAAATATGAAGAACTGCTGTTGCTAGGTAAAACCACGTAAAAATTATCCCTCATTATAATTTTTTAAATCGTTAGGGTTTATCCACTTATTAAAACTTTCTGGAAAACCGCGCCAGCTAACGAGGATACGTCTTGCACTGCCTCGTCCTTTACTACGAATTATTCTTTCGACCATAAGATCGGTCTTTGCATAATCTCGCCGGATCCTGCTCAATTCTTCTTCATAAAAAATGCCGTCGATATCTTCACCATGAAGGTCTCGTAAAAAATATACAGGTGGTTGTGAATGTGTGGAAATGCGTATTATAAGAAATATTTTTTTGCTCCAACCGCCTTCATAACCTTTCGCGAACGCTGCTTTACTACTACTGATTCGCACCAGATCACCGATCTTGTATTTAGGAGCACGGGCGCGTTTACTGTCATATCTACGCGCGAGATTTGATCGAGCAAATCTTGCATTGTTCAATGTTACATCTTGCGGGACCATTTTAATACCGCTATGATACGAACAATTGTACGCATCAACAATGTTATTTAGTACATCGATATACCGCTTATTTCTTGCATAAGTGAAATATCGCCATATACGCTCCTTTAATGTCCTGTTAAATCTTTCAACAACTGCAGCTTTCACATCTGGATTACGGGCCACTCGAAAACTAATTTTTGCGTTTTTTAAAAAAAGCTGTGTGGCAGACCCCACAAATTCTTTACCACGATCTGTTTGTACAACAATAGGTCGTCTATCATTACTACGGGCCAGTATATGTGCTAAACCCCTAGCAACACTAGTACTTGTTTTATCACGTAGTTTTTCAATCCAAGCAAATTTGCTTAAAACGTCAATAACAACAAGTAAATATGCGTAATTATCATTATAATTTTTAATTGCACGTAGATCTACGATATCTGCCTCCCATACATCATCGATATTATACAGATTGTAAGAACGTCTAGGATATTGGCAACGTAAAGGCCTATGCAATGTATATGCATCTTGACTTTCCAGCCAGGCAATTGTTTTGTTTTTGGGTATTGATTTTTTTGTTTCACGCAATAATTTTGGTGCTCCAGAAAAAGAGGCCGCGTGCATTGGTTTATAATAAATTTTCTCTAGCTTTTTCATGTTCTATCACGGGTTTCTTTTTTTTTTCCTAGGTGATAAACTTTCCCACCTATCTGCGGTACCATAACACTCGCTGTAGGTATCGGTATCATCTGTAGGAAGCTCGCTTGAATCAGACCGCATACGCGACGGTCCTGCGGTGTGTGTCGTTGTATTGTTAGGTACTTGAAGCGTATTGTTATTGACCGGTTCATTTAACCATAAATTTTGATTTCCTATAAATTCACGTGGGACCTTTACACTGTGCATGAGTGTGACAAAACGATTTCTGCCGATCGGTTTTGCTATTTTTCTGGAGCGCATAGCGTCGTTTATAAGGTCGACGATATTAGATTCCTTTATTTTTACACCATCAATAGAAATAACACCATATTTATCCCAAGTTAGTCTTTCAGAAGCGTTAAAATGTATATGGTTTAATAAGAGTCTAGCTTTTCGTCGATATTTTGATGGTACGCTATCCAGAATAAATAAATCGTCTAAACAATCTTTTTGTTCCGGTGTTTTTACCTCTTCATCCTCCGAATATCTTGATTGCTTTGTTTTGTAAACAGTGTCAATCAAAGTATTAATAGATTTAGTAGGTATATTGCGTTTTGCTTCTTCTACAAAATACAGGTAACGTTGTAACGTTTGCAAATAAGCTTTGCATTTTTCTCTTTCGTCCGCAAATTTGCTTGAATTGAGAATTTCAAGCATTTCTTCATCTAGTCTGCTTATCGTCGTACCAGGAGTTTGAATTGTTCTATCGTTCGATGTCCGTATTAATTGCACAATTTTTTCTTTGGGTATCAAGACCATTTTTTTTTGCGTGTTCCATTATTTTTAGTTTCCACCTATAAGACGAGATAACACGGTGCCTAATATAGGTGCTAATAATAAAAGTAAGAAACCACCTCGCTGTACGATTAGCCGTTTCTTATTCTTCCAAGAAGCGTTTTTATCAACTAATCGTCGCAATATGCTCGCATGACGCTTCAAACGACGTTTATACGAGTGTTTAAGAGCCACATTACCGCGTAATATGTTTAAAGCACACTCACATATACACCTAATAAGTTTTGGGTCGGCCTTTTTCAAGATAGCAACACGCTGTTTATTACTGAGGTGACATAAGGCCCGTAGTATCGCTGTGTATTTTTGACCAAATAAAATATGCGCGGGCGGGGCCATTATAAATTTTACTAAATAGCCGATCTTTTATTGTTACATTTACAACAATCTTTAATTAGCGGCGTTGGGCCATCAATATGCAGTTGCTGAGTCACTTGATTATAATGTTTTAAACAACGGCGATAACTACACACTTCTGGATCTTTCTTTATATACTCAGGAAGCTTATCCCACAGATAATCTATGTGATTACCGAATTTCCGTAATAAAATAATTTTTGGTATAAATTGTAATTGTTCAACTGTTAACTCATCGATGGTATCGTCATTGTCTACCAAGATGAAAAACATTTTGACTACTGACAAAATTTGAATTCATGATCGTATTTAACCACATTAAAAACACATCTATATATCAGATAAATTTTGTAAAAGTATTAGATACGTATTATTGGTATTTCCTGTGCGGTACTCCTGTCTTTTAGTTTTTTACGTGGTATATAAACATATTGGTACTTATCATCAGGAAATATATGGGTGCGAAAACGACAACTCTCCGGTGTGGATTGCTTTAAATCAAGTAATAAATAACCGTGTGCTGTTGTAGTTGCATCGTTATATACCTCCCATAAGAACCGTGTATTTTCAGGGTAAACTTGGCGCGCTAAATGCTGTATTTGGGCCCGATCTCTTGGGTTTTTAAACACAACTATATAATTAGCATTTAATGAAATATCGCGCATACCACGTCCTTGGTGAAATAAATTTTGTGTAATAAAAATGACACTAAGGTTTTTATGATAACTCCCTTTCGTGAATAAATCTATAACACTGTTATCGGATGCTTCGCGCATGAGGTCATCAATAACAATAAGCTTTGGCCGTGGATCATCAGCGTAGTCATTTCGCGGTAGACCTTCACGAAATTCGACATTATCACCATATTCGGTGTAACCTGATTGCCATTCTGAATAGTAAAATAATACGCGGTCAAACTTGGTATCACTCATAAAATTCATATTCCGAAAAAATCTTTTCACAAAAAAGGTTTTACCACAGCCTGTGGGACCGCAGATCATAGAGGTCCAAGGGTGTTTCCACCGTGTATCCATTTTTACGAATAACGCTCGGTGGCTGATGTTTTTACTTAAAAACTTTTATATTGTAATACAGGTAAATATTAGAAAAATCGATAAACTTCTGATAATACATAGATATTTTATTCAAAAGCTCAAAAATACAATTATATAACAAATAATTATAAATTACAATGACCGTATGGTAACGACCCATAAGGCCCATACCGTCTTCGTTTATCAAATGTCTGCTTACATGTTTTACTCTCTGTACTCGTTATTACGTTACGAAGCTCCGTACGTCTGATAGAGTCAAAATGAAGTGTTATCGACGTATCTCCTTTATCTGTAACGAGTGATCTGACGGAATAATAGTTGATTAATTTATTGTTTGCAAAATTAAGAGTTATACCTTTAGCTTTGCAAATTTCTACGGTACTACCATCGGGTTTACGTACAAGAAATGCGTAAAATTTCGGGCTAGCCGAAACAAAAGATTTAATGTAACTACCCTCACCGTAGCACGCTAATTCATTCATCAAGTCACCCAACAATTTACCTGTTGGTGGTTCATAAGCGTTCTGAGAATTATTGCTTACGTATATACATGAATCGGTATCGCAATATAAAGCCCTCCGAGGCGCTCGAGATATTCATATAATTTTAAACGCGCTTGAGTTGTCGTGTATGCAGCTATCACAACATTTGTTAAAGCGGATGGCGTTAAATTTTCATCTGTATATACATAACCAACATATAAAACATCGTCATTAACAGGTAATATACTTTTAACATCAACTTCGTTACTAGAAAGCAGTTGTATTAATCTTTTACGCATTGTTACAATTTCAACTTTAGGTAGATTCTCACGTTGACCAAATTTTCCCCAAAAAGAATTCAAACATAGTTTTGAAACAGCTCGGAGACCAGGATTGATACATATTTTTTCAGGATCTAATTTAGTACCCTCCGCTCGCTCATATTCCTCTATGTATCGTTTTTTTGACTCTTCATCGGTGCAATCGGAAGGCCAACCGCTAGCTTCTTGCTTAATTTTTAAAAAAGTATTAATGTATTCTGTAAAGTGACCACCCTCCTTAGATTGGGGATTATATTGCGTTACCTCGTATTGCCAAATTTCATAAATATTTACAAGCTCATAACCAACACTTACAGCTTTGCGTATTTCTTGTACTACCCACGTACCGGTGAATTCGCGATCGGCAACATTCTCGTGTGTACACGCTGTTTGACACATGTTTTCGCAACATGTACGACATAAAGCAAACATTAATTTACCATGCATACGCACCGGTAATACAGGATGATAAAGCGTACGCGGTGGTAATATTGAACAATAAACGAGTCCTTCTATTTTATCAATTTCGACACCTGTAGGACCCGTTAATTCGTGACACTCTTCACCGACATATATTTTCGGATGTCCTACAGGAAATATACCTGTTTTACAAATATATGGGTAAAGAGAACATACATCGACATAATGTATCTTCTCATTATCCTTTACATCGTAAAGAGACACCATGTTCTCTGTACGACCACCGTAAAAAGCATCGCGGGGATTTAACGCAGGCTGAGATATAGCTGGATAATTTTTTAAAAACATACGCATATCTTCTCTAGATTTTAAAATACGTTCATAATCGCACTCCCACATTTTTGTTAAAACATATCCAGCAGCTATAATTTTTGCTGTAATAAACTGAGTACGTTCTAAACGGGCATCCATTGTATCATTACCGATTCCTTGGTTTCTATTTACAGTGTAGCACCGGGTACAGCCATGCCAATAACAACCGTGGAATTGCAAAACATGTTTAATCGTCACGCCGTTATTGATTTCTTCATAATAACCGTCAACTAAAACACCTTCGGGTAATCGTGTCTCACGACCATGTCCAGCGTGAGCTATAACACGACCCAATTCGCGCTCTGTCCAAATCAACCAAGAAACAGCTTTACGCGATTGATTTTGACCCCAACGATAACCGCCCGTTGGTATAATACCAATTTTATTTTTTTGAAGAAAATTTTTACGATAAACACGTGAACAGGCTGATGCTATTGTGGTACTTTCCTCGAAAGGGCAAACCATACCACATTTAATAAACATTTTACGAAAAGCTAAGCAGGCTTTACGTAATATCGTCACATCATTTTTACAATAATGTACGATTTCTTTTTTAAAATCAAATATATAATTTAATTGTTTTGCTTTAGTAAACTAAGATAAAAACCGTTCGCGCTCATTATTTTGCATATAACAACTTGAATAATATTTCAAATCTGGTAACGGTCCTATATAATTTTGATTTTCAGGTGTATTAAATAAATGTGGGAATATACCTTTTGTAGTACAACCGTTAAGTTCAAAAGCTTTTGGTAAAGCACTTAATGGCATATGAAGATAATTTAAACTATCGAGAAATGTCGTGTGCCCTATCATGCCCGTCATTACAACGATATTTGTACCATTTAGTATTATTGACGGCATCTCATTTACACCACCTCTCGTAGCAAAATGTCTCAAAATAAATTGAGCATCAAAAGCTTTCGCATTATGGGCGATACAAATTGTACGACTAAACGAGCGTAGTGGTAGCTAAATCAACAAGTTGCTTTACAGGGTCTTGATCAAATACATATTCACGTATACCGCAATATTGACATAATTTTGTCATATCATCATCATTATCTTCTAAACAATAAGTACATGTTTGTTGCACAACACATAAATTTGGTACATGTACACGTTTTTTATCATCCCCTCTAATGCGCGTGTTTTGTTGTGTTTCAAAATCATAAAATAAAAACAATATTTTTGGTCGTTTATCGGTAGTTTGTTTTATAGGCTGTATATAGCATAAATGGTTAATATGGCAAAAATCTTTAATTCAAAATCTTTACATGTTTTGCAATATACCGCGTTACAATCATGTTCCCTTTTTTTATCTATTATAATAAATCTTGAGCACGTGTCACATATTTTTAATGTATCGCAAACACTTTTTTTATTTTTTTTTCTCTTATTTGTGTCGTCGTACGGGTTTTTTAAATGCTGTTGAAAACAATTGTTGTTATAAAAAGAGCGTTTACAAGAATTACATTTAATACGGGGATTTGCGGTTATTATACACGGTGGTTGGCCTATACAACGATTACATTTGCGCGAACATTTATGATCGCTTATTCTAGTATACGCTACATTGCAAAACACGCAAAAACCCCTACTTCCTACAGCGGCACGTAAATTTAGAATCGGCTCAAAATGGTGTAATCTTCGATAATATAGAACATGCAGCGTATGTACGACGCTGGTGAATGAATTTATTACATAAGCCGTCCCATCATATAAAGGCTCTCCACCATGCCCTAGCGTTTCAACCTCGTATACAACTATAGCTACTCCCGCGTTTGCTAAATATTTTTGAAAATACTCTAACTCCGATATAGAGCAACCATTAGGCGGTATATCTATTTTAGCATTTCTTACAAGCTCGAGCGCCTTTTCTTTTTGTAGTTTACCCCTAGCCAAACGTATAGCCATCGAATAACGATGTAACTCACCCGAACGAATTTCACCGCGTTCTGCATATGCCAAAGCTGTTACTAATGAACGTGGGAGGCATAAATTATCGGTGTTTGTTATCGTTAATATCGACCGTTTTGCCACATTATCATGGGTTAATTTTCTTCGCGAACATCCGTTTACTCCACGTATTACACAACATGTTATCGTACAGCTATCGTTAATACAAAAATTTGTATTGCTTTGTGCGGCTCGGCTCACTAGTGCCCATAAGTCTATATATTGAAAATCGCGTACATAACGGAAAGATAACCACACTGGACCAAGTGAAAAAGTATCGGCTGTAAATGTTACACCTATGTAATCGTCAGGATCACTCGAATTTGTAAGATATGCGTGTATTTCTACAAGTACTTTATCCAGCCACATTAATGGATCGGTAGCCTCTGGAGCCTGACAAATAACGAGCGTTATTTCACGACCGTACGCATCAAACCGTTGAAAATAGCGTTGATTCTCGTTCGATATATTAAATGTTATTGGGTCTCCGACTTCATTTTGAGCGTGTTGTAACGCGTCTCTTTCTTCAATAGAATCCACATCTACCACGCCTTCTCTCCTAATCTCGTGCGACTCTTCTTTTTCCCCCACTTCTACAGCAGTAGAGCGACCACACCCCACTTGCATTGATGATATACCTGTAGTAATACATTAATGATCACTATTTTAATTATTCTACAAATTTTTTTTTTTTTTTTTTAATGTGTTTATTATTAACTTAATCTTCAAGGTGTTTAAACGAGTTTACGACCTCCGTCGTATGACTCACAGGTACAGACCCTGCATCATATAAATGATCTTATTTATTTATTTATTTGTTTATTTATTTAACAATAAAACATAAATATCTTACCGTTATTAGTATCGGTGACCTCGTTTGTTATTGTCGTAGACTCCACTAAAGAGGTGCCTTGTATATCATCATCGTTCTGCACTATTTCCAACGATTTGTCTGTTATTGTCACGGGTCTAACCATAGAGATACTCTGTATAGCATCAACGTCCTGTTCCATTTCCAACGATAGTTCCTGAGAAAACCGCGGAAACTCTGACCATATCCACCCAACATCATTCATTAGAAGCTTGTTAGATATAACTAATTTTATATACTCAGCAATAAAAATTGAAACTTCATACCATTATTATTATCAGCGCAAACGGCGTTATTAATTAAGCCGACATCTTGTACAGCGTCAAATGGTTTTTTATTAACGTAACCACTCTGTATCGTTTCTAACGCCGTTGGTTGAGGAAGTTTTAGAAATTCCTGCCACAGCCATCCTCCACCCTCCATTAAAAATTCATTAGAGTTGTCACGATCATTATTTATATCGTGTTTGTTTTCCTCATTAATCGTACCAGTATTATCCGTAATATCTGCAGTGTTAGCAGTGTTATCAGTGATGCTATTTTCACCGATTAATTCGTTATTGTTAGGGCTCGTGGTTGGAATACAGTTTTCAAATTGCTCGATACACTCAATTAGAAATGTATCGTCCTCGTCATTCGCTAGCATCTCTTGTATGTCTAATAAAATATCTATTATTTCGATTACTCTCTTCCCTCCTCTCTCTTGATACGTTAAGATGAGCGAATTGTAACCAACTTCTGCAAATTTGTTATACTTACTATGTCGTTCATCATATCTGGATACAATATTTTTAACGTAAGCCGTATTGTGTAAGCCACGTCGCACAATTTCGTTATAAATAATATGTAGGATGTCACGATCACCAGAGAACAATCCGCGATTAAAACATTTTATAATATTACGTAAAATGATGTGATTTATTAAAAATTTAAATTTTTTTAATAAAGTTTGTCGTGAATCACTCCGTAAATGTGTACACCAGGCTCTATTACAAACACGGCGTAAATACGAAGAGCGCGGTATTAAAACACTCTGTACTTTAATTATTATTTCGCGGAGATTCATTTTACCGCAGAACTTTATTCGCTCAAAGTTCTCGATATACTAAATGTTACAAAATGCTCTCTAACGAGTTATAAGATTTCTGCAGCATCAGCTGATTCTCAGGATTTCTACTCGCTGGTTTTTTGATGACAAGACATCGCAGACATCTCCGGAACAGGCTGTATAAAGTTTTATATCTGAATACATTTTTTGTAACACGGAAACAATAATAGTAATAAAATAGATTCTTCCTTCTCAGGCTATTCATTCACCTCCACCGACACATCTATCGGTGTCCTCTTCCCTACAGCTCAGCCTCAGCCGCAGTTTCAGCATCCTGAGCGAGGATAGAGTGAATGGTGTCAATTATATCTGATGCAGCGTTTTTTAATAACTAACTAGATAAATAGCTAGATAGATAATAAAATAAATTAGATTAAGGATAGAATTTATCATTTAATAATATAATACAGGATATAAGGAAAAGATATTATATTATTAACGGTTTTAAATCAATTCTAATATTAACGTTTTTATTATCGTTTATTTGTTATTTGTCTATCTATTAAATAAAAACGCTGCTTTGCTTCACCCATGATGTACAAGCCCAAACGATGACGTAATAATGTACGGGATACTCGTTTTTTATCGCGAGACGTGTAGCAGGCGGTTTCATATTACCTAACGCGTGCATGTGTTTGCCTTTATGTGTTAACTTTGGGGAGTCCGGATTTGCGGCACTATGGTATATTAAGATTTATAGGTAATCCTTCTGCCCCACTATTGCACTGATCTTCAGTGTATAAGATCGACAGCACAGCGTTCATTAGACGTTTGTTAATTAAGCTAATAAGTACCTTGCGATATATTGTATAGTGACTAACGACATGGCAAAACGAAAAACGGATAGCAGCTGTACCAATTCCGAATCATGTGAAACAAGTAATTCGTGCAAATTTGTAGAGAAACAACTTCTTCTACCTACAATATATAAATTAAATCTTTCTTTTGGTAAGAAAGTAATTATCGGATTTGAAGAGGATGAACAAAGTGGCGATTTATATCCAGCGGCTCGTTTAATCGGAAAAGATTTTATTGGCGTGTCATTTAAAACAAATGCCTGGTATAATTTCCAGAAAGATTTTAACACTATATCCGAATATTTTGATACGACTGATGGCGTGGCTGAGAAAATGCGTGATCAGCAATTTATAAAAGAAGATTTCTTACTACTATTCACAATTTCATATGGTCAACGATCTATAATTATTGAAGGTTTGCAAAACTACTGCAGGAAAGAGCTTGATATACAAAATCGTCAAGACGCTGCAAAAAAGAGAAGAAAATTTAACCCCTGGGCAATAATAATCCAAAAAAACACTTTTGATAATCTTAAAGAAATATGTGTATGCTTTAATGAACGCTTGAAAAAACTTGAAGCAATCGCTGAATGCGTCAATTATTGTAAAGATATTTTAATCAAGCGGATAAATATAGAAGTGTCAAAAAATGATTTTAAGATGGATTTACATTCCGTAACGCATTTTATTAAAACTGTACGTAGTATTCTTGAAAAACAGATTTGTAACGAAGTAAATATAAAATATCCGATATTTGCCGAGCAAGAATTCCACATTATTTTTCTCGAACTAACAACGATATACAGAACTTACACCGCCCAAAAAGTTATCAAGTAAGTATATAACTTGGTACATTATATAACCTTTTAGGTATATTTGCTACTTAATAATAATAATTATTGTTATTTACAGTGCTGCGATCAATACATCGGTTTTAGAGTAAATAAACCTGGTTACGCCGCTGTGTTCATGTATATAATACCTGGATACCGAGCATGCTTTCCAACTGGCTAAAAAAATTAATTTATAAAAATTACTTTGATTATTAAACAAACTACATAAATTACTGTATTTTTTAAGAATATATAATAAATATATATGTTTAATAAATGTTTAATAATTGTGTATTTTTGAAAAACAACCTCTCATAAATTAGCTTAAAAACAGTTATAAGTCTTAAGAAATTAAAAAATCAAAATTGGTCGATAGAGTAGTAGTAGCAGTAGTAGTAAGTATTCCCTCTGTATAATCGTAAATTTATTAAAACTCTAGCATTAATAAGATCAAAGTAAGATAACAACACCGATCGCGCTGTTGTGGGCAGCTATCTGCGGTGATAGTAGTGATGGTAGGGAGAGATCGACGAGTAGTACCACTATGGGGAGACGACTGTGATGCTGTGCGCCGTGATAAGAAAAGTGGGGGCACGGCGCCAGTGACGTCACAGTCGTCTACCCATAGTGGTACTAACCTACTGTCAAGTATCTTAACAGGGCCCAAGTTTCACTTGAGCCCAGGCAGCGGGTCGGAAAGTAGAATTGGAAGCGGAGTCGGCTGCGAGCCAAGTGTCTCAGCAGAGACCGAGACGCTCGATCTCGGTCGCAACCTGGGGAGCTTCTGGTCGGTAGGCCGGCCAGGAGCGGACAAGGTACTCGCCTCCGGCGAACGTCGCCTTATATACCCGAGGATCGAGGCACGGGGATGCGCGACGTGTCACGGCGGAGTGGTCCGGCGGCAGCATCCCCGCCACTCGATCTCGGGTCTTCGTTTCGGGCCACGCGCACAGAGCGTGGCTGCGGACGGCGCGGGAACGAGAGCGCGTGCGCGCGGAGATGCGAGCGCGGGAGCGATCGTGTATTTGCTCCGTTCTCAGAGTATTTATTAGGCGCTATGCACCGTTAATTGCCGTCCGGCGGATGTTCGGCCGGACGGTTTGGACGGTTCGGCGGTCCGAGAGGAGGTCGGAAGGCGGTTCGTTACAATATAAACGTCCCATCAGTAAATTATATATTTTGCCAATCGACATCGAGAATGCGTCTAATGTCGAGGGCAAAGCGTCGCTCTAACTACAAACATGCCGATCACCTCTGCTTCGCTTCATGAATTATTTATTCTGCCATTTCATTTCAAAATTATTATTTTGAGGCGCGCGGTATGTTTCACGTTCAAATAATTATACGATGTTTCAAGTCAAAATCATTATGTATAGTTAAGTCAGATTAATTATAAGTTACTGTACTTTGTTTTTTTGTTATTTTATTAATTTCAAATTTTATTAATTTCAATTAAATTTACCAAATTTAAAATTATGAAATTCGTGCAAATCATCATATCATTGTATTTATAGGAACATCCGTTTTACGCGCCGTATCTTGTCGAGAATATTCTGTCTCATTGGTTATTCTAAAATAAGAATACGAGAAACTTCGACGCTAAAGATTGTAACAATCTGTGTTTATCCGAGCACGGACGAGCTCAGGAAAGCCAGGGCTCGAAAGGAGGTTGCCGGGTAAATTAAATCTGAGATCGGACGTGCGTAAGAACAGATACAATTTTATTATAGGAAATAAAAATACAATCATACGCGGTATTTACATAAACGGTGGTGTGACCTAAAACTAGAGAAACGCGGTATGTACAAAGACGGGTATTTACAGTGCTCGGTCTCTTTTTTCTCGACTCGCGGCCGACTCTCGTGCGAGAGAACGGCGCGGTAGTGTTGTCTTTGTCGCGTTTGCGGAGTCTCCACGGTGTTTACTTCCTCGTGGCCTGCGGACGGAGACGCGGTTCGGACGGCACACCAGTGTTCCCGGAATCCGGTCTCGCGACAGGTGCTCCTCGGAATTCCCTTAGTAGGAAATCCCCGCTCGTGCGCCGGTGCCGGCTGCCTCGAGATCTCTCGATGGAGACAAAGATCACTCTACCCCTGGGGTGGCAGTCGTTACCGCGGACTCTGAGGTGGAGACGGATTGCGGCGGAATCGTCGAGATTTCTCGACTGTGGCAGAGCTCGCTCTACCACACGGATTTCCTTGGTCTGGCTCGGGAGCTGGACCGGAAAAGAGTCGTCCTCTCTATGAGATCGTCCGCTTTTTATATCCCGATCTTGGAGGGTCGGGGATGCTCGGGTGGAGTTCGGTTCTTCTCGAAATACAGTATCCCCGCTGCTTCGAGATTGGTCTGGTATTGCGCTCTCGCTTGCGCGTACGCCTCTTTGTTGCTCCAACGCCAGGAACGTGCGGCTTAATACGCGTGGGCGCGGAGTTCGTACGATTAACGGCGCGTTCGCTGGACCGTTCGCGCGCGCGTGTCTGAGGCGTTTATCGGCGCATAGCACCTATTTGCCTGTCCGATAGCTGTTCGGCTGGACAGGGGGGTGGTTCGTGGCCCCAGGAGGAACGGTGCGGAGGTGCATCGTTACAAGATAATAATATTTTGTATGCAAAGCAAATAAGTTTTTTTTGTGGTCGTCCGTACACGCAAGGAAAAGCCGGACCAAGCAAATAATGAGTTTACCGGTCCGGTCCGGTTGCCGTTTTAAATCGTTGATGACGATACAGTAATTAGTCAATCCGAGCCAATGAGACATTTTCCCGCCGAATTTGCTTCTCCCCGCTTTCCTTCGCTTAAACCAGAGCAGGGAGGTTCGCTCTTTTTGCGAGAGATTCAGATTCGAGAAGCGAGAAGTTCACATAGTATCCGTAACCGAGCGAGACAGAAATCGGAAAGTGTCGGGAGTTATAAGGCGCGCGAACTTGCGTTCACTGCGTCGACCCGCGCTTATTGAATAAAATTGCGCGGACGCTCTTGTCAATCAACGAGGCAGACATTGTAAACAATTCAGTGATTAAGGACGATTAACTTTGAACCCTTAATTATATTGAGTGATCACTCTGTTCGCCTTTTTTTCATCTCTCGCCTCCCATTTCTCTCATTATACAAAAGTTACATTACCGTCGTTGCTCGCGCTCTCGCGTCGGACTCGCTCTTCTAATCGCGCGCTCAGGGCTGTATTTAGTCCGAGCGCCGATAAAATTAATTGCTCACACAGTTCTATTCGGAGTGAATTCCGGCAATTTAACTCACGTATCACGCAACTTTAAACATTTTGCGAGCCGGAAAATTGGCGGTCTCACCGCCACTTTTGTGACGGTGTTTTTACGCACCTACCACAAATCTCAGTCATCCGCTCACGGTATGATTCAAGAACGCAATATTTATCCTTCTCCAATAATTATTAGCGTACGGAATTGCGCGCCAGGCACGAGAGAGCGTGCCATGCTTTCGGTTCACTAATTTCTCAAGGTTATGCTAACGCTAATTGCCGTGAGCGAGGACGACCATCCGGCAGCTTCCCGCAAAGTCGGTAAAGGCGCGCGGAGGGGGTCGGTGCGGGCAGGTGGTGATTGAGAGAGAGAAGGAGAATTGCAGAATAACGAGGCGAGAATTAACAAAGAGAATAGTAACGTATATTTGGAATCTTCGGGTTAGTAAACTACAAAACCTCGCACGCGGTTTACCAGCGTGCGGAATGCGTTACAGATTTGCGAAATGTTACTTGAAGCGGCTTAGTAAGTGGACGGTATCGTACGGCAGTCACAAGCGTAACGATTCAATCGCCTCGGCGAGGCAGCCGCCGCGGGAGAAAGTGCATACGAGGTGTGTTCAAAAAGTAACAGGAATTTTTAAATTTCGCGGGTTTGGAGAGTCCGACAGTCAAATTTTTTTTTTGTTTATGTTGGTATACATGCCCCTGAAGTATGCTGAAATGTTGAGCTGTATTTATTGTTTACTTTGTCTGTGGCAGCCGCTAAGGTTACACGTGTTTTTATGAGCTCGGCGATTTTCGTGAAAAAAAATTGATCAAAGAATTTGTATCAAATTTTGCGTAAAAAATAGCATAAAGTGTAACAAAGTGTGTGAAATGTTAACAAAGGCCTATGGTGAGTCTGTTATGAGTAAAACAAGAGTTTACGAGTGGTATAATCGTTTCCAAGATGGCCGTGAAGACGTTGAAGATGACGAACAGCACATCAAGAACCGATGAAAACGTCGAAAAAGTGAAAGAAATGGTTATGAACAATCGCCGAATCACAATCAAAGAAGTCGCTGATGATGTTGGCATATCAATTGGCTCATGCCATGACATTTTTTCGAATGTTTTGGGTATGAAACGCGTGGCAGCAAAATTTGTTCCAAAGTTGTTGAATTTTGAACAAAAACAGCAGCGAATGGAAGTTGCTCAGGAGTCATTAAATGAAGTCAACGACGATGCACAATTACTGAAACGTGTTATAACAAGTGACGAAACATGGGTTTTCGGATATGACGTCGAAACTAAGGCTCAATCGTCCCAGTGGAGACATTCTGGCTCGCCAAGACCGAAAAAGGCTCGACAAGTGCGGTCGAACGTGAAGGTTATGCTCACTGTGTTCTTCGATTTTAATGGCATAGTGCATCATGAATTCTTGCCATGAGGTCAAACGATCAATAAGGAGTACTACCTACAAGTTCAACGCCGTTTACGTGAAGCGATCCAAAAAAAACGCCCGAATTTATGGAAAAACAATTCATGGCTTTTGCACCACGATAATGCACCTGCTCACACTTCATTGCTTGTTCGTGAATTTTTGGCCAAAAACAATACTGTAATGATGCCCCAGCCTCCATATTCGCCAGACATGGCTCCGTGTGACTTTTTCCTATTTCCAAAAATAAAGAGAACCTTAAAGGGCTGTCGTTTTACAAGCATAGATGACATTAAAAGAGCATCGCTAAAAGAGCTAAAGGCTATCCCAAAGATCGAGTTGAGAAGTGTTTCGGGGATTGGAAGAAGCGCTGGCATAAGTGCATAATATCTAATGGTGACTATTTTGAAGGCGACAACATTAATGTAGACAAATAAATAAATATTTTTTCAAAAAACGAAAATTCCCGGTATTTTTTGAACACACCTCGTATATCAAGCGGAATTTCGCGAAACATTTTATGCACACGCTAGCCGGAAAATCTCGAGATTTCTCTTACTGCTACTATCATAACTAAGCTACGCTTAAGCCGCGACATCAGACAAAACTCACACACGCACAATTACAAGAACTTACGATGCAATGACGACTTGGCTGTGGCGGGAAACGCGTCCACAAGTCGCTAGAACGGGTTGAGGCAACTCCCGCGAAATCGGGCGACGCCCGCGCCGTTGACGACCTAGCATATTTGCATCAGATTTTTCACGTCTCGGAATTGCCTGCGTTGCGATATTTTCACATCTTTGTTAGAGATTACCCGTTAATGGCACTCGTCGATTCAGGGTCTAGCCAAACAATTTTTGGGGACAAAGGTATTAAAATCGTGCGACAACTGAAACTGCCGACCGAAAATATGCGCGGCTTTCGAATTTGCACCGAAAACGGACAGATCGCGTAGATTACCGAGGAATTATCGCTCCCTCTGACATTGGAGGGTATTCAGCGGAATATCACCGTCTGTCTATTACCGAATCTCGCCGTTTCATGTATCGTAGGGATGGATTTTCTGTGTGCTTTTGGTATTGGTTTGGATTTTGCATCTCGTGGGTGGTACTTTGCGGCTCAACCGTGGCAAAGACACTCTTTTGAGATTTCCGATCCAAACGCTTATTTTACTTGCTGTGGACTTTCCGAGCTCACCCCTGAGCAACAGGCTCGCTTGGAAAAATTTTTAGGGGATAAAATTCCCGTACCTGTCGCGAATCTTGGTGTCACCTCACTAACAGAGCACAAAATAGATGTAGGGAACCACACGCCAATTAAACAGGGTTGTTATCTAGTCTCGCCGAAGGTGCAGGAAGCGATCCGCAAAGAAGTCGATAGAATGAAGTCGCAGCAGGAATTATCGAACCGTCTTTTAGCGAATGGTCAAACCCAGTCGTGATGGTTACGAAGCCGAGCGGCAAGTACCGGTTTTGTTTAGATTTTCAAAAAGTTAACGGCGTTTCGAAGAAGGATGCGTATCCGTTGCCGAATATGAACAGCATCATAGACAAATTGAGGTCTGCGCATTATATCTCGACAATTGATCTGAGCCAGGCGAACCTTCAAATACCATTGGCGAAAGATAGTCGAGAGATTACTGCGTTTAGCGTCCCGAGCAAAAGTCTATACCATTTTACGAGAATGCCGTACGGATTAACAGGAGCTCCCGCGACTTTTCAACGTCTGTTTAATAAATAAGTCGGGCCGGAGATAGAACCTCACGCTTTTGCGTATCTAGACGATATCGTGATCGTAACGCCGAACTTCGACAAACATTTAGAGTGGCTCGAGCGGGTTTTGAATAAACTTACGGATGCCGGTCTTACGATTAATCCCGAGAAGTGTGAATTTTGCCGTTTACAAGTTTGATATCTGGGATTTATCTTACAGCGGGACGGCGATCCCTAACCGTCGATCCCGGCAAAGTTAAACCAATCTTAGAATATCCGGCGCCGCGGAATATTAGGCAACTGCGACGATTTCTCGGAATGTCGTCGTGGTATCGTCGTTTCGTTATCGCAGTTTGCGACCGTCAGCAAGCCACTCACGCGATTATTGAAGAAAGACGAACGCTGGGATTGGGGAAGCAAACAACAACAGGCATTCGAACGGATTCCCGCGCAATTATCCTCGGCTTCGACCTTGTCATATCCGAACTTTAACGTTCCGTTTATTTTGCAAACAGACGCGAGTTCTGTCGGCCTTGGTGCCGTACTTATACAACAGGTCGACAGCGTCAAAAATATTATTGTTTTTGCGAGTCGTGCGTTATCTGACCCCAAAAAAAAGTATTCTGTCACGGAGCAAGAATGCCTAGCAGTGATATGGGCGATACAGAAATTTAGACCGTATTTAGAGGGATATAGATTCACCGTCGTGACAGACCATAGCGGCTTGCGTTGGTTACACAATCTTAAGAATCCAACGGGTAGATTAGCTCGATAGGCGCTCGAACTTCTCGAGTACGATTACGAAATCGTACATCGGAAGGGCGCGCTTCACTACGTACCGGATGCTCTGTTGCGTATGTTCGAGAGTGACACCAAAATTTTAGGGGCCGTCGCAGACAAAATAGAAATGGCCGAGGACTCTCTGGACCCGTTGTATATTAAGCGTTTCCGCAAGAGAGCTGAACACCCGAAGATATTTACCGATTGGAAAGTTGTAGTTGGGGAACTGTATTACTGCCGCCCGCGCGCCACAACATCCGAGGTCATAGAGGACTTAAATCAGTGGAAACTAGTTTTACCGTCGGAACTAAGAGAGGAGGCCCTACGCAAATCGCATGATAACCCTCAAGCCGGCCATCTCGAAAGGGAGAAATTTTATAACCGGATAACAATTGCTTATTATTAGCCAAATCTTTTTCGCGATATCGCGAAATACGTAGGCGAATGTGCCAACGTACCAAAAGGTACTCGAGCAGGCGAGTCCGGCGGGACTAATGGGCCACCGCATGATGGAGGCGCCATGGATGATGATAGCCGCCGATATAATGGGTCCGCTGCCCAGAAGTAAATCCGGTTTCGCGTACATTCTGGTCATTCAGGACTTATTTACGAAATGGGTTGAGTGTCGCGTTTTAAGAGCCGCAAACGGGAAAAAGATTAGAGAAACTTTAGAAGATCTAATTCTATCACGGTGGGGGACGCCAAAATTTTTAGTTACGGATAACGGTACGGAGTTTGTTAACCAAACATTGCCAGCGTTTGCACAAGAATATGGAATAACGCACACCACGGTTCCGCCGTATTATCCTCAGGCAAAACCCCGTGGAGAGGGTAAACCGCGTATTAAAAACTATAATTATCGCTTTTCTAGACCGCGACCACCGTGAATGGGACGTACATCTGCATGATTTCCGTTTCGTCTACAATACCGCGCATCACTCGTCCATAGAAACTTTGCCCGCGTTTTTGAATTTAGGCCGCGACTTAGAACTGACACATTCGTTACGCCGTCGATGCAAAGAGACTACCAAGATACAACCACGCGGGGCGGTGGAGTGGGCAAAAAAATGAAAGATTTACAAGAGCTGCACGCGTGTGTGTTTGAGAACTTAGAACAGGCTCACCGAAAACAAGCGACTTATCCTTTGGAAAGGGAGAACTCGTGTTGAAGAAACAACACACCTTATTTTCTGCGGCTCATAATATCGCCGCAAAACTTTCACCTAGATTTGCAAGAATCGCAAAAAGTTTGTCGCCGGTTTATGAACTCGCAAAGTTAGATGGTACTCCCGTGGGGAAGGTGCACATTAAGGACCTTAAATCCTATCGTTTTGCGGACCCCGACCAACCTCCTGGCCACCCTCAACTTGTTAGATTCTGCCGTCTCGAGCTTCAGAAACTTGTAGAGATACGGACCAACGAAGGTGAAGGAATGGCGGAACAGTGGCGAAAGGAGTGCATAGCCACCGCATTCGCGGATCTATTAAGGATGATCGGGCGGGATACGCCGCAGCCGTGATACTAATGACGGCCATAGATATATGGTTACACGAGTGGGGGAGCAGGCGTAATGTCGGCACCCAGATCGACTGTGAACCCGGCGAACAACACCCCGAACGCGAGGACGCGGAAATGCCGGAGCACCAGGAGCCGGGAGAGCCGCCAGTCCCAAACACATTGCATACTGAATGTTGGAACTGCTGCGACAAGAGGCACCGATACTCGAACTGCCTTAGGCGCCGTGGCAGGTTCTGCTACGGTTGTTGGCAAAGCGGGTATACCCTATGCCAGTTCGACGAGTGCGGAGTAGGCTGGCGAAGGTGACGCAGGGAGCGCCGCCCAAGAAGCCAGAGGCAGACAAACTAAGGACTTCTCGTAAGGAAAGCGCCCTGGCAGAGTACCTCGTGAAGACCTCCCAGACCTGTGGTCACCGTCAAACGATACAAGGGACACACTAAAGGCGGGGGAAAAAACCAGAAAACCTTCCTTTTTTTCCTCTTTCTCCCCCGCGTACGCTTTGTTTTTTTTGTTTTTGTATTTGTGGTGGCACTTGTCGATTGATCGAGATTCTTATCAATGTACAGGGAGGATTGGCCCGGAAAGAGTGTAATAAAAGGCTGTACGGGGAATTAAAAACCACCTCTATTACTGACGTGACCCTATCCCTATCCAGACACTTGTCCCCGAAAAGGGCTGGGAAACGTGGTGATTGTTTGGTGGCGGTGTCATGGT
The DNA here is from genome assembly GCF_016802725.1 of Solenopsis invicta. Taxonomy (NCBI): domain Eukaryota; kingdom Metazoa; phylum Arthropoda; class Insecta; order Hymenoptera; family Formicidae; genus Solenopsis; species Solenopsis invicta. Next base: position 23,769,042 of record NC_052665.1, read on the forward strand.
GGAGAAAGTTGACGGCTGAACGGTACGGCGTGCTGAGAGCGAACCTTATATGGTCCGTTTTGTAAGTAGTAAAGGGTTGAATTGATCCCGTGGCGAGCGCCGGGGAAAGGGGCAGAGATCAGTCGGCGAAAAAAGAGATGCCTTTTCCCATTTAGTTTGTTTCATTTTTTTTTTTTTTTGGAGGAATATGGTTGTCCGGGAGAACCGCCACCGCAAGTTGCGGTGTGAATCCGATCCTCGCAAGCACAGGGCGGGTCTCCCGCACCGGTGCGACTCCCGTATTCGGAGTTTTGCAAATAAGACGGAACCGTTACCCGGACGTGGTTTACGGACGCCCCGTCAACTAGTCGTTTAAGAGTAAGGACGACTACACCTTGAACCCTCACGACGCTTGTGTACGAAAGGCAGAAAACGAGATTGGTAGCTATTGGCGCTCGTCAATAGCCAAGACCTCCTCGGTCCTCCCCGGGGAAGGGGAAATTGTGACGGTGCAACTTGCGTGCGTTGTCCGTCACAAGGGCCTGACCACAAAGCGCGACACGGATGCTGCGTCTTTTCGGCTCGGGAGTAGGCGTAATTCCGTTGGCACGATCGTTAAGTGTGTGTGTGTGTTTGTCTCTGTGCCGTCCCTGCGTCCGCTATTAAATTCAAGTAAGCGGTAAGTCCGCCGAAGAGGACCGGTGACTGCGAGAAAACATCTTGTACTAATGAAACGCCTCGTCCACCCAGAGGCGCCAAAAAGGAAGCGAGAATTAAGAAACATCGCCAAAAGATTTACGGAGCACCGCGAGACGCAGAGGTTCGCAGGTTGAACCGCTGACACTGTCTTCTTCGTTTGCCGTCGAACAAAAATCTTGTCTGTCAAGAGTTAATTTTTCAGGAACGGCAGAGTTACGATTCCGCAGGAGGAAGTTGTGCAAAACTAAAAAACAAAAACGAGAACGAAGCGATATTGAAAACCGTGCAGAGCGGGCATCACGGGCCTCAGGCGGCGGCCATCCGCCACCGGAGGTAAGGCCGGCCGATATCAATTCTCGGGGAAGCCAGGAAGAGAATTACTTGCCGAATTTGGGCCTTGCGCGCTATCGACGTTAGAAGCGCAGAACGATAGATTAATGCGCACACCGCCAGGATCTAGCCGCCTGATAACAGCCAATGCGGAAGCGGCAGCGACGACAAGTGGGGCGAGACATCGCAGCTAACAACCGGCGACAAAATTTTGGCGATTTGGAAAGGTCCCTGGAATCTGGGTGAAAGTTTCTCGGCGATATTATGAGCCGCGAACGATAAAGTGTGTTGTTTCTTCAACACGAGTTCCTTCTCCCCAAAGAATCTCTCTCGTCGGCGCATATTATAATAAGCTGCTCGTTTTTGGTGAACCTGCTCTAAGTTCTCAAACACCCACGCATGCAACTCTTGTAAATCTTTCATTCTCTTTGCCCACTCCTCCGCCTTGCGTGGTTATACCTCGGTAGTCTCTTCGCGTCAACGGCGTAACGAATGTGTCGGATCCAACTCGCAACCTAAATTCAAAAACGTGGGCGAAGTTCCTATGGACGAGTGATGCGCGGTATTGTAAGCGAAACGGAAATCATGCAGATGTACGTCCCATTCACGGTGGACGCGGTCTAGAAAAGCGATAATCATAGTTTTTAATACGCGGTTTACCCTCTCCATGAGGTTAGCCTGCAGATGGTACGGCGGAACCGTGGTGTGCGTTATTCCATATTCTTGTGCAAACGCTCGCAATGTTTGGTTAACAAACTCCGTACCGTTATCCGTAATTAAAAATTTTAGCGTCCCCCACCGTGAAAGAATTAGATCTTCTAAAGTTTCTCTAATCTTTTTTCCGTTTGCAGCTCTTAAAGCGCGGCACTCAGCCCATTTCGTAAATAAGTCCTGAATGACCAGAATGTACGCAAAACCGGATTTACTTCTGGGCAGCGGACCCATTACATCGGCGGCTATCATCATCCATGGCGCCTCCACCACGTGGTGGCCCATTAGTCCCGCCGGACTTGCCTGCTTGATTTTGGTATGTTAGCACGTTTCACATTCGCCCACGTATTTCGCGACGTCGCGAAAGAGATTTGGCCAGTAATAATTGATCGTTATCCGCTTATAAGTTTTCTCCCTCCCGAGATGGCTGGCTTGAGGGTCATCACGCGATTCGCGTAGAGCCTTCTCTCTTAGTTCTGACGGTAAGATTAACTTTCAGTGATTTAAGTCCTCTACGACCGTGGATGTAGGTGCGCGAGGACGGAAGTAATACAGTTCCCCATCTCCAATTTTTCGATCGGTAAACTTCTTCAGGTGTTCAGCTATCTCGCGTAAACGCTTAATATACCACGGGTCCTGATTGTCCTTGGCCATTTCTATTTTGTCCGCGACGGCCACTACAACCTCGGTGTCACTCTCAAACATACGCAACAGAGCATTCGGTACGTGGAACGCCCTTCCGATGTACGATCTCGTAATCGTACTCGAGAAGTTTAAGCGCCCATCGAGCTAATCTACCCGTTGGATTCTTAAGATTGTGTAACCAACGCAAGTTGCTATGGTCTGTCACGACGGTGAATCTATACAGGGTGTCCGTCCATAAATGTCCGAGCAAATATCTCGTAACTGGTTGAAGTTAGAAGAAAGTTTAATAAGGAAAATTTACTTGGTTTTTAGTCGGCTACAAAATGCACGTAAAGAAATTTTTTTTACTCGTCACCTTTTTGAGTTATGAAGGTCAATGTAGGTTTTTTAAATGGGTACCTATAATTTTTTTTGCATATTTACATAGTAGAGGTAATTTTCAATCAAAATTATATTAGGAAAAAAATTGCTACGACGCATCGTTTACGAGATAATCGGCATGCAAAGTATTAAAGTAATAATTTGGATCGAGTATTGTTGAACAAATTTGGAATATCAAATAGGTTGAGAAAGTAAACATTGTTTTTTCATGAAATATTTATTAACAAATTAATTAAGAAATGGTTCGAAATTGTTACCATCATGATCGATACAGCATTCAACGCGTTTTATAATGTTTCTTATTGTTAACTGCAGCATTTCTGTTGTAATACTTTCAACAGCTCTAGTGATTTTATGTCGTAAATCTTCTTCATTTTCAGGAATAGTTGCATAAACAATATCCTTAATATACCCCCAAAGGAAAAAATCGCAATGTGTCAAGTCCGGAGATCTCGGTGGCCATCGTACAGGACCATTAGTACCCATCCAACAATTAGGAAATCTATTATTTAAAAAGTTAATTACAGCACGTGTATTGTGTGCTGGAGCACCATCTTGTTGAAAAATAATATTTCGAAAAACTGATAATGGAAGATCGCGTAAATAATCTGAGAAAGTTGTTTGCAAGAATTCCAAGTATTTGTCACCATTAAGATGACCATGGAAAAAGAAAGGTCCAATAATTTTTGTTCCGATTATTCCGCACCATACGTTCACCGAAAATCTGCGTTGGAAACCTTTATCTCTTTTCGCATGTGGATTCACATCGGACCAAGTATGTACGTTATGTCGATTTTCCATACCACAATTGGAAAAACAAGATTCATCAGACCATAATATTTTATTAAGAAAACCAAAGTCAGTGCGATAATTAACTCGAAGCTAGTGGCAGAACATTAATCGGCGATCTGCATCTCCTTCATGTAAAGCTTGTACTAAATTATTACGAAACGGTTTGAATTTGAATTTTTTTAGTACAGCGTGTACGTAACTTTTCGATAATTCTAAATTACGTGCTACTGTTCTTATGGATGTACGTCTGTTTTCAATAAAACTTAATAGCACACTTGTCTCTTTTTCTTCATCTGTTTTGATTGTACGTCGTTGTCTTGTTAGCGATCCTGTTTGACGCAATTGATCTTCAATTCGTCGAAATGTACGATTATTTGGTATTCTTCGTTCTGGATATTTTTGTTGATAAAGTAATCGTGCTTCATTTTCATTACGCATACTTAAATACCAGATCTCGAGCATATCACACTTTTCCGTAATTGTAAACATTGTTCTCACGCGCTCGTATGTAGACGATTGACTAACAGACTCATACTACCCTGTAATTCATATTACGTGCTATACAAATACTTTATTTACAAATCAAACAGTCGTGTATTTTGAAAAGTTGAAGGTCAGCGATCCTGTTCGATATAATAGACTTCATACGAGCGCGTGAGAACAATGTTTACAATTACGGAAAAGTGTGATATGCTCGAGATGTGGTATTACAACAGAAGTTGGAGGTATATTAAGGATATTGTTTATGCAACTATTCCTGAAAATGAAGAAGATTTACGACATAAAATCACTAGAGCTGTTGAAAGTATTACAACAGAAATGCTGCAGTTAACAATAAGAAACATTATAAAACGCGTTGAATGCTGTATCGATCATGATGGTAACAATTTCGAACCATTTCTTAATTAATTTGTTAATAAATATTTCATGAAAAAACAATGTTTACTTTCTCAACCTAATTGATATTCCAAATTTGTTCAACAATACTCAATCCAAATTATTACTTTAATACTTTGCATGCCGATTATCTCGTAAACGATGCGTCGTAGCAATTTTTTTCCTAATATAATTTTGATTGAAAATTACCTCTACTATGTAAATATGCAAAAAAAATTATAGGTACCCATTTAAAAAACCTACATTGACCTTCATAACTCAAAAAGATGACGAGTAAAAAAAATTTCTTTACGTGCATTTTGTAGCCGACTAAAAACCATGTAAATTTTCCTTATTAAACTTTCTTCTAACTTCAACCAGTTACGAGATATTTGCTCGGACATTTATGGACGGACACCCTGTATACCTCTAAATACGGTCTAAATTTTTGTGTCGCCCATACCACCGTTAGGCATTCTTGCTCCGTGACGGAATATTTCTTTTTGGGGTCAGATAACGCACGACTCGCAAAGCAATAATATTTTCGACGCTGTCGATTTTTTGTATAAGTACAGTCCTAAGGCCGACAGAACTTGAGTCTGTTTGCAAAATAAACGGAACATTAAAGTTCGGGCATGACAAGGTCGGAGCCGACGATAATTGCGCGCGAATCCGTTTGAATGCCTGTTGTTGTTCGCTTCCCCAATCCCAGTGTTTGTCTTTCTTCAATAATCGCGTGAGTGGCTCGCTGACGGTCGCAAACTGCAGTACGAAACGACGATACCACGATGACATTCCGAGAAATCGTTGCAGTTGCCTAATATTCCGCGGCGCCGGATATTTTAAGATCGGTTTAACTTTGTCGGGATCGTCAGTTAGACCGTCCCGCTGTAAGATAAATCCCAGATATTGAACTTGTGAACAGCAAAATTCGCACTTCTCGGGATTAATTGTAAGCCCGGCATCCGTAATTTTATTTAAAACTCGCTCGAGCCATTCTAAATGTTCGTCGAAAGTCGGCGTTACGATCACGATATCGTCTAGATACACGAAAGCGTAAAGTTCCATTTCCGATTAATTTATTAAACAGACATTGAGAAGTCGCGGAAGCTCCTGTTAATCCGTACGGCATTCTCGTAAAATAGTATAGACTTTTTCCCGGGACGCTAACCGCAGTAATCTCGCGACTATCTTTTGCCAATGGTATTTGAAGGTACGCCTGGCTCAGATCAATCGTCGAGATATAAAGCGCAGACTTCAATTTGTCTATGATGCCGTTCATATTCGGCAACGGATACGCGTCCTTCTTCAAAACGCCGTTAACTTTCCGGAAATCTAAACAAAACCGGTACTTGTCGCTCGGCTTCTTAACCATCACGACCGGGTTCGACCGGTCGCTAAAAGACGGCTCGATAATTCCTGCTGCGACTACATTCTATCGACTTCTTTGCGGATTGCTTCCTGCACCTTCAGCGAGACTAGATAACAACGCTGTTTAATTGGCGCGTGGTTCCCTACATCTATTTTGTGCTCTGTTAGCAAGGTGACACCGAGATTCGCGACAGGTACGGGAATTTCATTCCCAAAAAATTTTTCCATGCGAGCCTGTTGCTCGAGGGTGAGCTCGGAAAGTCCACAGCAAGCAAAATAAGCGTTCTGATCGGAAATCTCAAAAGAGTGTCTTTGCCACGGTCAAGCCGCAAAGTACCACCCACAAGATGCAAAATCAAAACCGACACCGAACGCGCACAGAAAATCTATCCCCACGATACACGAAACAGCGAAATTCGGTAATAAACAGACGGTGATATCCCGCTGAATATCCTCCAATGTCAGGGGGAGCGATAATTCCTCGATGATTTCCGCGATCTGTCCGTTCGCGGTAAGAATTCAAAAGCCGCGCGTATTTTCGGTCGGCAGTTTCAGTTGTCGCACGATTTTAATGCCTTTGGCCCCAAAAATTGTTCGGCTGGAACCTGAGTCGACAAGTGCCATGAACGGTAATCCTTAACAAAAATGCAAAAATATTGCAACGCGGGCAATTCCGACACATGAAAGATCTCATGCAAATATGCTAGGTCGTCAACGGCGCGGGTCTCGCCCGATTCCGCGGGAGTCGTCTCAACTCGCTCTAGCGACTCGCGGACGCGTTTCCCGAACACGACGGGCTTTACCGTCACGCCCGATTTGCCGCATCGATAACAATACATACGACGATTTTTGCTGCATTCTTGCGCGATATGCCCGATCTTCTCGCAATTCCAACACTTGGCGGTTGACATTCACGCTGGATTAGCGGCTGCGGTAGCCGGCGTTGCCGCCGCGGTTACCGGAGCGCTCGTCACGGTGGCCGGCGCGGTCGCTTTTACTCGCGCATTCTTCATTTTTGTCGGGCGCGTCGACTCCGATACTTGCTGTGGCGACGGCCGGCGCGCGGGGCGCCATTTTCGGTGGACGGTACGCTAATTCCGGAAATAAAGACTTCTTGGGGCGGGAGGGACACGATATTGTGACTCCGCCACATGGCTCATTTCTACTCGCGAAGCTTATAATTCTAGTGTGGCGAAATTAAAAAATTTATCGCGACGAACTGCAACTTGCAATCGCGGCAACATATTGCGGTGCGCGTAATTCAGCTGCTCACTAAGCGTTTACGGTGGACTGAAATGCTCGAAAAAGGCTTGCATACACATGAGGTAATCTGCGACCAACTCATGCTCGCCCTGCATACGACGTAAGATTTCGTTACGGAGCACGAACTGGAAATCCGGATTGCCGAAGCGCGCACGCCATGCGGCTACGAAACCCTCCCTATTTCGGCACTCCGACCATCGATTCCTGAACCAATATAGCGCAGTTCCCGTTAAAAAAAGAGGCAGGCATTTAAACAAGCCCTCGTCGTTGACCGGAAACAGAGCGCGACATTCTTCTAAAAAACTTCCGCGTCACTGCCACGCGTACCCGAGAACAATAAATTTCTTTTTCGTAACGCGTTATAAATATCCACCGCTGTATTGCGCGAGGGAGGTGGCGAAGATCCACAGCCTCCGTAGCTTAGGGGTGAAGGGGACAGAACGCGTACCAGTTTTCCGGCCTCCCCGCCATCGGCTTGTCCCGGATTATCCGGTCGCATTTCCTCTGGCAAGGGAGGTTGCAAGAGCGCGGACGTACCCTCGCCCGTGTTCGTGGCCCGCAACGGAGGTTGTACCGGCAGATCTAATTGTTCGTTAATTTCGTGGCGCAATAATCGCTCGCGCAAAATTGTGGTATCTCCCTCCGTGTATTTTCCCCGCTGCAATAGCTCCTCCTTTAGCTTAGTCTCCCTCAACTGAAATATCTACAAATTTTGCGCGGTCCTCCGACATTTTAAAAATTTAAATCAAGACCGTGATATTCTCGTAACGGCAATTGCGAACGTAAACGCGTGTGCTTGCTGTAGGTTCTCCTTCCGCTCCTACTCCGCGCGGTAGGCGCGATACTACGGAGCCAAACTCACCGTAATCGAAAACCCTGTACAAAAATTTTGGACACCCTATATCGAAAATAATATTTCACCGAATATTCTCATGCAGAAAGTTTCCCTAATACAGCGCGCTCAAAACGTAAACACGCTCCGGAACGTCAAGGACGCAGTGCGCTCGGCGAGAAAGATGGGGAGGTACGCGCGCGGCCGTGTTTACTCCGCGCGTACACTCTAACGCAGCGTGCACGGCGATCGCAGATACGCAAAAATCCCTCAATTCGTTAACGCGACGTGATGCCGAGATTCCAGGACCCCTCGCAAACTAATCGCGATAATCGCGGAAGTTACCACACGCGCTAGAAATTCGCGCGCACTCGAAAATTTCGCGCACTCACTGCTGAAAGAAACGGATTAACACAGGAAAATAATCACGACAATATATAAAAAACAGGACAAAAAATCACACAAAGCATGCACATTCAGTAATTCTCTCTCGCTCTCTACAGTCAAAAAAAAGGGAGAAAAATTTTCTACTCTCAAGATTATAATTACTTAGAGAAAAATGTTATTGCTTTTCACTCGGGCCCCGCACGTTGGGCGCGAAATCGGTTGACTCGAAAAGCAACGCAAGAAGTTCACATAGTATCCGTAACCGAGCGAGACAGAAATCGGGAAGTGTCGGGATTTATAAGGCGCGCGAGCTTGCGTTCGCTGTCAACACGCGCTTATTGAATAAAATTGCACGGACGCTCTTGTCAATCAACAAGGCAGAGACATTGTAAACAATTCAGTGATTAAAGGCGATTAACTTTGAACCCTTAATTACATTGAGTGATCACTCTGTTCGCCTTCTTTTCATCTCCCGCCTCCCATTTCCCTCATTATACAAAAGTTACGTTACCATTGTCGCTCGCGCTCTCGCGTCGGACTCGTAATCGCGCGCTCAGGGCTGTATCTAGTCCGAGCGCCGATAAAATTAATCGCTCATACAGTTCTCGCTCGCGCTCTATTTGAAGTGAAGTCCAGCAATTCAACTCGAGTATTACGCAACTTTAAACATTTTGGTCTCTCCATTGATGAGGTTGTAAATAAAACAGCTACGTCATTGTGGTCGTCGTCGTAGCTATTTTATTCACAACCTCATCGTTCTTGGCTTCGTTCTTGGCTTCTCTATAAATTTTGAATAGCTAATGTGTCATGAATGAACAGTTCCACGGGATATGACTCTAGACCAGAACTGTAAACATACATCACTGCATCCTTACGGGAGCTATACTTTAATCCTAAAGCGTGACCGATCTCGTGTGCGAGCGCACAAAGCAAATGCATCGTATTTGAAGGATTTTTGTACAATCGTATATACCATTGTTCTGCGTTATCAATGTGAATGTTAGTAGAATGCATACGCGGATTCTAACTCGGGGATCTCAGGGGGGTGCGGGGAAAAGGGGGAATATTTCGGGTCGCGCGGGGGGACCTAACCGGAGATAAGATCATGCGGGTGGACCAAATCCGGGTGGGGGTGGGGGGGGATTAAAACGGGGGCACGCGTGTAAACCTAACCGGTAGTTCTGCGTAATCAATGTTTATACATATAAACAATGATAACGATTCGAGGACCATGTTCTTGACCGATGTTTAAATAAATTTGACACCTTTAAAATGTGCCGCGTGCGGTGAAGGGGGGAATATTTCAGGTCTCACGGGGGGTCTAACCGGAGACGATGTCACGCGACCGGGGCGGGGCGAGGGGGGAATTAAATCGGGGACACGTGTATGAACCTAACCGGTAGTTCTGCGTAATCAATGTTTGAATAAACAGTGATAACGATTCGAGGACCATGTTCTTGACCGACATCTTTGAAATGTGCCGCGTGGAGGCAACTGACCATTTAATGTATACATGGACCATGTACTTGTCCCTCTGTTTACATAAACATAATAAATCACACCGCGAGGAGGTGGGTATGACTGTTTTTTTGAAATCGGAAATGTCTGTCATCACGAGGGGGATAAGCGATACGATGGCGAATATTTTGTGGGGTGTGCGCGGCTATTTCCGCGGGGGCCGCCGCCGCCGTCGCTGCCGGGTGCGTGGAGGGGATGCGCGCTGTCTAACGCGGGGTCCGCTGAAACGATCCGCCACCCGCCGCTGGCACCACCACTACCCACCGCCGCTGCCAACCACTGGCGCTCACGCATGCGCTCTCTCCGTCCCTCGCTCGCTCGCTCGCTTAATTTTCTCGTACACGGTCAAGCGCGTGCTTGCGCGTTCAGTCTCCCCCACCCCACTCCGCTTGTTTCTTTCACGCGTCTCCTTAATGTCTACTATCTCGCATATTATTTACTAAGAAAATAGGAAACGATGGATAAGGATAGATTTTCAAATACATTTTTTAAAAGCTTTTTAAAATCCTTTTTATTGTTCATGTAATGTTTCGTTCATAATAGTATCAATAGCGTAAGCTATTAATTCACACTCGATTTGTGAATTTGTATCGTAAGATCTGTGCAACATACGTATCGCTTCGCGTTTATTCATGATACAGTTCAAGCGCAATAAATTTACTAAATATTTATATTTTTCAGTGGCAGTAATCGTGTTTTGATGTAGCGTACAATACATATGCTCGACACAATGTTCCAGGTTGAATATAAATAGCACAGTTGCAGGTTTTAGGTAAATACAAGCATCGCGCAACGTTAATTTAACAATATTTTCATCGCGCAGTTTTACGAGTTGCACGCAAAGTTTGTGAATCGTTAACGATGATGATGATGATGATGCCTCTGTTGACTGGGAGAGTCGCTCAATAGCCACACGTCTCTCGATCAGAGCTTTCCATGTTTTATAAGGTAGAACGATCCGATTGCCGCGCGTATCGCCAATCGACATTTCCACAAAGCAGGAAACAGGTCCCACCATCATAGCAATATTAAGGGGTTAGGCCAGTCTAGAGCTCTCAAAAAAGGCCTAACTTTGACAATTTATTCTTGAAGTAAGGAAAAAGGAATCGAATTTCTCTCTTTCAGGCTTTATTAAGCATGTATTTAAGTGTATAAAAAAATTTTTATATTGACATTTTGATACAAAATGGCGGCTACTGGGCCAATCTTCGGAATCACCTTTTTCAAGAGGGTCTCTACGGGCGACGGTGATTCTAGGAACTCGTGCTATCTGAAACAAAATAAAGAACGGGATTTAAATCTACATAAGACTTGCTAGTAAAGTACGTACGTTTTTAGCTTTATATCAATTTTTCGCAAAATGGCGGACTTGTAAAGAAAAGGTTCAATTTTTGACCGAAAAAATGAGCAATAAATTGTTTATAAAAAAAAAGTTGCAATGATAACAAAAAAATCGTACGTAGTTTACTAGATAATGTTACTGTGAAGCTACAGTTAAAATTTCAAGTGGATACGTGCGGTAGTCTCCGAATACCATCGTCGCCCGATTTGAAAAATGCAGTTTCGAGGAAAACGCGTTTAAAGTTTTACGTGCTGAAAATTTTGTTATACCTTCAGTCTGCGATGCCTGCGCCGTACATTTCACCTTCCATGGACAAGTGGAACTCATCTTCTTCCTTTCTGGATGCCTTCTGTTCGATTTGAAACCTTCTTGCAGCATCTGAGAGCGAACGGTCGGATAATTTAATGCGGTTTTGATCAGTCTCTTGACAGTAATTGTAGCAGTTCGGCCTAATTTTGATGCCTATGTTCTGCATGACTCTCATCGCACTTGTGAGGCCATCATTATAAGTACCTGCAGCAATATATACAGCTGTGTCAAGTACATTTTTGCCACTGGATGTCACTTTCGGGGCCATCGACCATACTGTAGCGTTGAAACTCTCATTACTGTTTTGAGTGAAGCCGCCTATGCAACGAGTGAGTAGGTCACCACTGGTTAATTTTTCATAAATTGGAGTTATAGCCTTGTATACTTCTTCATGTAAAGGTGGTTTATGTGTATATTCGTCCAAAGTTTTAGTGGCCTTGGCCCTTTGCCACGAGCACCACGAATTTTCTCCGCTCGGGCTTGGGCTTGGCATCTGTTGATAATTTGTGATCTAGCGTTGCGTAGATCGCAGTCCTCATTTTCTGTACAGAATCATGATTTCTACGTATCGCTAGACCATAATAAATTGACAGTTCATCGATCAATTTGCCAGTTGGTTTACCTTTTCACATACAGCTGTATTGATGAACTTTCTAACGACCTTTTGGGGAACCATTAGAGCCCTCAGGCCCCATTGGTACATTAGTGCAGAAGGTAAGAGTGGTAAAAAGGGGACAAAAGGAAGCCCGCCGCGGCAGGTAGAAAATGCGCTCGTCGCCCGCTCCGAACGCTTCGACACTACAACGGATTGGACAAGGAAAAAATGTTTTTTTCACTATTCTACCAATTGAATAATGTTTTTAAGACCCTAAAGTGTACTTTAAGTAAAAAAAAAAAATTTTGATTTTTTGAAAATCCTAGACTGGCCTAAGCCCTTAGTCCATTTGTAGGATGTTAAAGTTAGCGGGAACCTTCTACCCAAAATACGCGGCGTATACCGCGATTCCGAAGACGTGCTGAAAAAACGGAGAGATGAGTAAAATGTACAATAAATGTATAAAACGTAATTTAAATACAGATACTTACGATCTCTCGCACGCTTCAGTCTGGATTGGAACGTAGTAGTTTGCCATTTGATGGGATATGTGTAAGGTTGAATAAAGGCGCAGATTACAGTGATTTACAATTAAATGAAAGACAACATATATTCTTGAGCGAACGTACATGAATCAGAGAGTAGAGAGAGTTCATAAAGCGATAAGAATTTACCGATGGCCGACAGCGCCCAATCATGAGAACTGACTTAAGCGCCATCCATCCCAACACCCCTTCTCGCGTTGGCAGTTTGAATTACTTGACTCCCAACTGATTAACTAGTTCCTGGAATCGTTCCTTGGCTAACGGTTTCGTTAGTAGGTCAGCTACCATTGCCTCCGTTGGACAGTAACATACGTCTATGATTTTCTTTTCCCTCAGGTCTCGTATTTTGTGATGACAGATGTCAATATGCTTGGTGCGTGCTCCGCACCGATCCGACTCGATTAAACGAATACATCCCTGGTTGTCTTCATTGATTTTTGTTGGACCTTTTCTTGGAATGTTCATGTCTTTTAATAATTGTCTAAACCAAAGCACTTCCTTACTTGCGTGTGATGCCGCAATATACTCGGCTTCCGTTGATGACGTGGCTACCGATGTTTGTTTACGACTTGACCAAGCCACCGTTCCCTTTCCTAGGCAAAAGACGTATCCGCTAGTCGACTTCCTGTCAGTCTTGTCTCCGGCCCAATCAGAGTCCACGAAACACTCCAATTCCATTGTACCTGTTGGAGACAACTGCAAACTTTTATTTATTGTGAATGCTAGATATCGCATCACTCGTATGACTGCTTCCCAGTCTCGTTTTGTAGGTTTTTCAACTCGTCGACATAGAATGCCAACAGCCGTGGCAATGTCCGGTCTGGACACCGTAGCAATATACAGTAATGATCCGATGGCTTTCCTGTATTTATTATTATTTGGTATTTTTGCGCTATCATATGATCTAGAATTTAGAAAGTTTGTTTCCATTGGTGTAGCCGCGGGTTTTGGCTCCAATAGTCCATATTCTTCCAATATTTTAGTGATCTTCCCTTTCTGGTTAAGTAAGAAAGATCCGTCTGCCTGGCGCTTTATTTGAACTCCAAGATAATGGTTAACATCTCCTAAATCCTTGATGTCAAAGTATTCTTGAAGATCTCTGCTCACTTCTTCAGTTATCTTTGTAGATGTGCCGGCTACCAGAAGATCATCAACGTAAAGTAGTACGTAAGTCGTAGTTCCGTTTCTCTCTTTTCTAGTATGTAGACAGTGTTCTGCCTTTCCTGGTCTAAAACCTATCTGAGCCAGTGCTTCTGTAGCCCTTTTGTTCCAAGCTCGTGCCGACTGTTTGAGGCCATAAAGGCTCTTCCGTAGTCTCAGAACTTTAGATTCTTGCCCACTCTTTTGAAAACCTGGTGGTTGCTCCAAAAATATTTCCTCTTCAAGTTGTCCATTTAAATACGCGCTCTTCACGTCTAAATGACGCACGTGTAGCCCCTTCTGAACTGCTATACAAAGTAAAACACGAATAGTTTCATGTTTAACCACAGGCGCGAATGTCTCATCATAATCTTCTCCGTAGGCTTGAGAAAACCCTCTAGCTACTAGGCGAGCCTTGTGTGTATAAATTCTACCTTCACCATTTAACTTGGCTTTAAAAACCCACTTACATGTGGTTACCTTCTTCCTTGGTGGAAGATCAGTCAGCTCCCAGACTTGATGATCGTTTAGTGATTTAATTTCTTCTTCGGCAGCTTTGATCCATAGCTCTCGTTCTCTTGAAGATAGTTCTAGCATCTCATGCCACGATTTTGGTTCCTGAACTGAATTTTCTTGCACTTTGTATGTTAATCTCTGTGGTGGTACTCCCTTCGTTGTTCGTTGTGATACTCGTCTTTGACATACCTGCGGCGTAGTATCGTCAGGTGTCTCATAATTCTCATCATCTATCTCTTCCTCAGATTCTTCTTCTGATTCTGAACTTTCACAAATTTCATATTGTTCTGACATTTCATATTCGATAGTTTTTGGTGGCCTTGCTATGTCGCTGCTTGCCCCTTCTTCTTGTAATGCTTGATGATGTCCTGGCTGCTTATCTTCGTGCTCTATAATTCTCACAGAACGAGCTATCCATACCCGATTTGTTTTAAGATTCAAAATTCTATAACCTTTGGTATTTCCATCGTAACCGACCAAAACTCCTTCTTCGGCTTTATCATCCCACTTCCTGCGTTTTTGCCTGGGGACCATGGAGTAGACTTTTGATCCGAATACTCTAATATGACTGAGATCCGGTTTTTCACCTATAAACAACTCGACAGGTGTTTTATCAATACTACGACTTGTCATCCGATTTTGTAGATACGCCGCTGTTAAAACCGCCTCTCCCCAGAAACAATTATCTAAGCAAGCATCTAATAGCATGCACTTTGCGGACTCTGTTAGCGACCTATTTTTCCTCTCTGCCACGCCATTTTGTTGTGGCGTGTATACCACTGTGAGTTGATGCTGTATCCCTTCTTTCTTCAAAAAATCTGTTAACTCAGATGAAATGTATTCCTTGCCGTTATCTGTGCGTAAAGCAATCGGTTTTCTACCGAATCTTACCGACATTTCAGCAATATATTCCTTTATGATACCGGGAACCTCCGCTTTCGATTTCAATAAGCGTATTACGGTAAAACTAGTCGTCGAGAGAATAGTCGTCGATTAAAGTAAGGAAATATCGGTTACCACTTGGCGTAGCCGTCGGCATCGGTCCACACAAGTCCGAATGAATCAACCTCATTGGTCCTTTTTCTCTTCGTTTGCTTTCTAAAAACTTCGTTTCAGCTAACTTCCCTATTATGCAATGTTCACAGACCATCTCTTCGGAGCACGCAGTTACCTTGATTCCTGTTGCCAATTCTTCTTTTACTAGACGTCTTATTGCTTTTGGATCCCTGTGACCTAAACGACGGTGCCACCGATGGATGCATGTTGCTACGTTTGCGACTCTTGCCGAAATTTCTGTCTCCGCTGTCTGTAGTCGGAATAGATTTCCGTTGCTTTCTGCTTTAGCTACAACTCGTTGTCCTTGATAAATGATGCAAGCGTTTCCCTTGAATATTACTCGATGTCCATATTCAATTATCCTCTGCACTGAAAGCAATCCTCCATCAAGTTGCGGAATATATAGTACATTTTTAAGATCTATCATTTGCACATTGTTATCTGAAACTCTACATGGTAAACGACCTTCTCCAATTCCTGCTGCCTTGACCGGCGAACCATCGGCAAGGTAAATCTTTACGTTAGTATCCTCAATTTTTGTGAAAAAGGATTGGTCATTCGTCATGTGACTCGTTGCACCTGAGTCAATATACCATACTCCTGTAGTTGCTATTCGGACCTCTTCACGTACATTGAACGTAACCTGATTGCTCTGGGCACCAAACTTGGCTGTCTCTGTCGATTTTTCTTGTTCTTTGCTCGCATTCTTCTGCTGTTGCTGTGATTTCCTGTAAAACCTGCAATCCGTTTTGATATAGCCTGGTTTATTACAAAAGAAACACGTCCGCATCTCTTTATTATCTTGAAATTTCGTTTGCCTTTCTCGCTTTTATTAAAACTGCTACGATCGCTATTACTTCCCTTATTAGAAACTGCAACTACCGACTGAAGAGCTACTTCCGACTTTTTCTCGCTTGACTCACCGCTTTCCGTACGTCTCTGATACTCGTCCAGCATTTTTCCAGTTACGTACTCGATCGTTAGGTCCGCCTCGTTTCTCCCTTCAAGTGCTGTAACCAGACCTGAGTACGTTTCTGGCAGACTCACCAATAAAACTGCGACGATTTCCTCGTCTTCGAGAGGCTTTCCTGAACCACGCAGTAGTCCAACTACTTCCATGATCGCGTCAATGTGGCTGCTCATAGGTCCATCTCGGTAGTGAATGCTGTACAATTTTCTTCGGAGATATAAACGGCTACCAAAAGTCGAACGCTCGTACTTCTTAGATAACGCTTGCGATATGTCGAAAGCGTTTTCGAGATGCGCAAAGTGTATTAACTGATTATCTTCTAGCTTAGCGTTATGCACGCCATGGCCTTGTTGTTGCGCTTTTTCCATGCTTCGTCGGGCTGCGCGGGCTTAGGTTCACTGACGACGTACCACAATTCGTCTCGTGTCAGTATTGCCCGTACTTTAGTTTTCCAAAACACGTAATTTCCTCCATTTAACAGAGGGATATGGAATTTTACATTATCCTGTGCCATCTTGAAGGTTAGCTTGGCACTGTTTTTGCGATCGTACAACAACTCTTTTATTGCGGTTAACCCTGTGTTACTATTATTGTTTCCTTACCAATTCCTGGGCCCATAACCTGATGGGATATGTGTAAGGTTGAATAAAGGCGCAGATTACAGTGATTTACAATTAAATGAAAGACAACATATATTCTTGAGCGAACGTACATGAATCAGAGAGTAGAGAGAGTTCATAAAGCGATTAGAATTTACCGATGGCCGACAGCGCCCAATCATGAGAACTGACTTAAGCGCCATCCATCCCAACACCATTGTTTATACCGAGAGAGATGCGTTGTCTCAGAACTGTTCGAACGAGCGATTGATTCAAAACTAATTATAAATTGCGACGTTTGTAGGAGGATTAAAGCTTCTGCAATTGTAAAGGAGTGGGGGAAAATTTTTCCCCTCTATCAAACAATTTCATCATCATCGTTATCGCTCGAATGTGTCACGACACGTTTTCGCGGTCTGGCAACGTTGTACATGAAACGTGAAACATGACGTACATGAAACGTGAAACATGACGTACAGTGCATTGCATTGATGCCTAGGGTATCGATTTTAAGGACCACGTTTCTTTCTTACAAGGGGAGGACCAAGTGAGAGACCCCTGAATTTTGATCCCAATTTTTTTAGTTATTCTGGAGACGAAAAAAAAGTTCACGTCTCCCGGCGTTTCATTGAATAGGCCTTAGTTTCGAAATAATAAATTTGCGGAAATTGGCCAAACCGCCACGCGCCATATGAGCCTTCCCGGTAACTGTTCTCGGAACCAGTGCAATCGGCTCCGTGCGTTAGGTGCTTGCTTCACAATCGTAAGATCCGGGTTCGCTCCCGGATGTGTGCAATATTTCTTTTCTTTTTTTTTCTCTTTTTAATAAATGTATTTATTTATCTTGATGATATTAATATAGTATGCAAATTTCTAAAATAGAAAATTTAATTTAATATCATTTTCTAAACTTCAATTTAAATTTAATTTGAAGAGAATTTGAATTCAAGTAATAATATTTGAAATAATAAATAGGTAATAATAATAATAATATATAAGTTATTTGAAACGGATAACATATAAAAGCAACGTATCTAAATTTTCAAATTGTTTAAATTTAACACTGGTAAAAGAAGTGGATATAAAATGGTAAATAAATGAGAGGTTTCTAATCCTCTTGCAGGTATGTAGTCGGTTATAAAGCCGAAATTCTTTCACGTTTTGTCCTTGCTGCGCAATAACTTCTGCGCAACTCGACGCTTGCATGTAACTGCACCTTCAGGTAGGGCTTTTAAAAAGTTACGGTTATAGTTAGGTGGTGGGAGGAGACTAATTGGCATCTGCCCTAGCCAGTTTGCCCTTGCAAACAGCCGCAGCTACATGCGCAGCTATTTCTCGATCAAAAAAGTTTTCAATGTGAAAAGTTGTAACAATGGCAGAAAAAGAAAATATTTTTCAACCATCAACAAGTGGAGCAGAAAAAGGAAATATTTTTCAACCATCAACAAGTGGAGTGACGATCGACTTTGATATTGAACAAGAGAATCTTCCATTTATGGCATCTTATGTTAAACAAGACATTACAGACGGTTTAAAAGTTTGTTGTGAAATGTTAGAGTCCTTAAAAATCGCTGAAGGATCTCCAAGTGAAGTTGTGACAAGTGTAAAAGCAAAACTTCTGGGGAAAAAAATGACCGAAGCCATTATCGAGGTTCTCAAAGATTTCGATTTCTACGACGACTATGCCCTTTTTTTGCCAGAGGAAGAAATTTTGGAAGAACATGAAGAAGGAGAAGAAGAAGAAGAAGAACCGCGAACTGATTCATCACCGGAGAAAACCGGTTTCCACTTCATCTAGTACGTCTATTGCTTCACAATCAGAATCCGAAAAAGAGTGTGAGCCGCAATGCAAGCAACGTAAGATTTCTGATTACATACCATTGGAAACAAAGATAAAAATTCTAAATATGGTAAGAGAACACCCCAAATGGAGTATACAAACAATTCATAAACGTGGAGGAAATGTTCTTCGACGTAAAAAGGATTTGACACGATGACGTGCAGAAATCAAGCAAGGTGGTGGCATTAAAGAAAAATACGACGCTATTAACAAATGGACCATTGATCGTTTTCGCGAAGCCAAGGAACAGAAAAAACCAGTGACAACACGGATGCTGCAACAATGGGCTTCCCAAGCAGCGGTACAATTTGAAAGTCTTAATTTTGTAGCGTCTCACACATGGACAGTTAGATTTAAACAGACCTTTCAGATTCGACAAAGAAAAGTCACGCGATATATTAAATCGAAAAATGCTTTGGATATTCCAAATATATTAAAAGAAGCAGGAAAATTTCAAAAACATATAGCTAGGCAAATATTAAAATTTGACAGTGATTATGTAATCAACACCGACCAAACCGGCTGTGAGTATCGAATCGATGTGCGAAGAATTTTATCTGCTAAAGGTGAAAAAAGAACTGAAGTTTTTCTCGGAGATTTCAACAAAATCACCCACAGTTATACGGCACAATATGCGATAACTGCCTCAGGAAAACTGCTACCAAAAGTGTTCCTGTGTATGCAAGAGCCGAAAGGAATGTTTGGTCCTCGTGTCTCGGCTGCAATCGACAAATTATCGGAATGCTATGGCAATATACACGTCACCGCCCCAAAATCAGGTAAATTAACAAAAGATCACTTTGGCCAATTTGTCGTAAACATTAGCAAACCATATTGCAACGACAACGAATTCCTGCTCATCTTGAACTCGTGGGGAGGACAAACGGATCCAGCACATTTTAATAGTATTTTTACTGACGACGATGGAAATTGCAGTTCAACAGTGGAAATTATTCCACCTCATTGCACGCCATACTACCAACCATGCGATGTGAATTTTTTCCGACAAATGAAAAACTTCATTCGAAAAATTCAAAATTCTGTTGAAGTTTTACAACAAAACCGGCAGCTCTTTTCGCGAGAAGACGCAATAAAGATTCATTCTTTAATTCATTCACAGTTATCAGTGAGAGCTTTTACAGATATGATAAAATACGCTTGGTTCGCATCGAAATTAATTCCTGAAAGAAATGTGTTTCGAAACGTCGACGAAATATGCTTCCCCCCGGACTTACGAAAAAATAAATGTATATGTAATATTCCTTCATTTATTCATTGTGCAAACTGTAGAAAATTTATATGTTTTAAATGTTTTTATGATGTTTATCATCCAAGTAATTGTTCCCCATCGAAATAATTTAATTTTGTAATAAATCTGCAATACTTAAATAATTAAATTTTGTAATAAAAGTATTTACATTCACATTCACAATCAGATGTTTGTTTATTATTCTTCTTTTACGATTAATTATTTTAAAAACTAGAATTTTAAAATACTGTTAATATTATTTCCAATTAAATTTTAAATTAAACAATTTGAAAATTTAGATACGTTGCTTTTATATGTTATCCGTTTCAAATAACTTATATATTATTATTATTATTACCTATTTATTATTTCAAATATTATTACTTGAATTCAAATTCCCTTCAAATTAAATTTAAATTCAAGTTTAGAAAATGATATTAAATTAAATTTTCTATTTTAGAAATTTGCATACTATATTAATATCATCAATATAAATAAATACATTTACTAAAAAAAGAAAAAAAAAAGAAAAAAATATTGCACACATCCGGGAGCGAACCCGGATCTTACGATTGTGAAGCAAGCACCTAACGCACGAAGCCGACTGCACTGGTTCCGAGAACAGTTACCGGAAAGGCTCATATGGCGCGCGGCGGTTTGGCCAATTTTCGCAAATTTATTATTTCGAAACTAAGGCCTATTCAATGAAACGCCAGGAGACGTAAACTTTTTTTTCGTCTCCAGAATAACTAAAAAAATTGGGATCAAAATCCAGGGGTCTCTCACTTGGTCCTCCTCTTGTTAGTTATTTTTACATTCATGACCAAATGCTGCTATCAACGATCACCACAGCGTTCAGTCATGAACATAAAAATAATCAAGAAAGAAACGTGGTCACTAAAATCGGTACCCCAGGCATCAATGCAACGCACTGTACATGAAACGTGAAACATGACGTACATGAAACGTGAAACATGACGTACCTGAAATGTGAAACATGACGTACATAAAACATGATGTACATGAAACGTGAAACATGACGTACATGAAACGTGAAACATGACGTACATGAAACGTGAAACATGAAAAAAACGTTAAACTAAACGTGAAAAATATGAAATAACGTTGGAGAAACGTTAAACTAAACATGAAAAACGTGAAACATGACGTACATGAAACATGACATACATGAAATAACGTTGGAGAAACGTTAAACTAAACATGAAAAGCGTTAAACTAAACGTGAAAAACATGAAATAATGTTGGAGAAACGTTAAACTAAACATGAACAACGTTAAACTAAACGTGAAAAACATGAAATAACATTGGAGAAACGTAGATGTAATGGAGGGGAAAAGAATACAAAAACGTATCTCGTATATTACGATTGTTTATTTATGCAATTATGTCCACCAATTGAAAAGTTTGAATACATTTTGTAAAGCACAATGTTTATTTGTACCCACATTGTTGCCCACATTGAAAAGTATTAGCATCATCTAAATTATTCAGATTATCCACGTCTTCGTAATCTACATCTAGGCTCTCGATGTATGCGTATTCTCGCCGATTGTCCAGAATCAATTCTCCCAGCCATTCTCGTTTCTCGTGTCCTTTGACGTATACAATCTCCTTGTTGTCAAAATTTTCAGTATCCAATACTGCAGTTGTAATCACTTGTCTCGCTTTCCGATACGGAACCACCCCGTCGGTGCCCCATCTTAGCCCATGATGCATGGCAGTGAACCAGGAGGCGCAAGATCTTTCGGATTTCATCAGCCAATCCCATGGCTGGGGGCTGTCAAAGATATAATGCGCGAGAACGTTTCCCCCTTTAAGAGCAGCAAATTCTTTTACGACGAAACCATTTAATCGTCCAAGGAGGAAACCTTGCAGATCCACAAACGTCGGCACGGACATGTCGCGGTCGAAACGAAGACTGTGATCTACATCGATGTATCGTATAATATATATACAGGGTGTTTCAGACCACCCGTACACCCCTTTTCTCTTCGCAGGATTAGGACCAATCAAAAATATGTTCAGACGAAAGTTGTAGGGTTTCAAAAGATCTATTCAATGATCTTATCAGTTTGACCTTGGATGGCGTCGCCAAGGTCAGATCGAAATCACATTAAGTTTTTTAAATGGAACACCCTATTTTTGATTCCAGAATCTAATAGCTGGTGTCAAGACCTTTCCAAAACACTATAAGAATGTTTATTTTCGTTGACTACTTTCCGAGTTGTGCGGCTTAAAAGTTACACTACCGCCAGCATCAGCATTACTCAAGATGTACCATGTGGTGGTTACTTAGTCGGATTTAATCTTGTGTGTGGGTGTGTGCATACGTGCATGCGTATGTGTATGGGGGAGGAAAAGGGGAGTCAAAGTTTTATGTACTCTGCTTTTGTTTATTAACTGGATTGATTATGTTTGATGATCAATCATGTCCAGATTGACTGTATGCATTTTCCCGTGCTTAGCATTATCCAGAATGAACGACGTGGACGTGACGAGAATTTCATCCCATTGGGGTGCTTGATTCACGTGAGTCCCCTTGCCTCTCACGTTTGGGGTGCTTGATTCACGTGAGTCCCCTTGCCTCTCACGTTCGGGAATGAATGAGTGTATGTTTTGTTAAGCGACTAAATGTTCAAAGTGAGCACCATTCTCTGCGATGCAAGCATCAACTCTATTTTGAAAATCATTGGTTGCTCGAAGAATTTCCTCGGCACGTAAGGATCGAATTGTTTCACTTATACTACGAATCATATTATCCCTCGTAGTCGGACGTTCATGATAGACCAAGTTTTTTATCCTTCCCCAGAAATAATAATCAAGGACGGTGAGATCTGGTGATCGGGGTGGATAATTGATTGGACCGTATTTGCCTATCCACTTGTCGGGGAACATAGTATTTAATGCCGCACGAGCAACTCTCGATGTATGAGACGGACATGCATCTTGTTGGAACCACATGTTCAGGCGCAATTGCAGAGGAATATTTTCTAGTAAAACAGGAAGATCTGTCATTATCAAGGCGGAATATCTATCACCGTTTAGATTTTCGTCAAAGAAAACAGGACCTATGATTTGACTTCCAATAATTCCACACCAAACATTGACTTTCCAAATGGTTTGATGATCTACTTCTCTCAACCAGTGAGGATTATTTTGTGCCCAATAACGAGAGTTCCAAGTATTAACAGATCCATCACTTTTAAGTGTACATTCGTCAGAAAATAAAATTTTCAAGTGGAAATCAAGTGGTTGCTGTCTTATAAAGTTGCAAAATACAAGTCTCTGTCTAATATCGTTATAATTCAACGCTTGATGAACAGACATTCTGTAAGGGTGAAATTTGTTATTTTTTAGAATGCGCCAAACACTGATTTTACTAACACCAGAATCTTGTTCTCGTCGTCTTAAAGAATCATAAGGGTTCAATTCTGTCGATGCAAGAATTTCCACTGTTCTTTCATCCATAATCGGACGACGAATTTGTGTACCTTTGTTATGTTGAGGCTGAACGACACCTTTAATTTTGATTCGTTTAGCCAAACGTGAAAAAACATTTCGCGAGTGAGGAGTCCGATCAGGATAACGTTCCCGCCACAATCTTTCCGCTGCAATGAATGTACCTCGACACTCACCTAAAATTAGCAGCATATCATATGCTTCTTCATTGGAATAGGACATGGCTAAATAAACCTAGACTAATAAAGAGGGTCGGATTTTTGTTGCGCGATTGATACTGATATGACGGTTATTGAAGACGTAGGTGACAAGTTTGAGAGAGTTATTGTCACTCGTGTTGAGTTGAGTCACAATAGCGTTGTGGTGAATACATCTCTACTACATCCTATGCAAATAACAATATGTATAAAATCACGAGTCAGTCATCGTTACGCAGAAAGCCGCGCTCGTTATTGCTCGTGTGCTACCGTTAAAGTAATAATGTAATTACATAATATTATGACATACATATGTATGTGACTATCTACGGTCGCGACAGCTAATTTTCACGACTTTTCATGATCTGTTTTTGTTGGCCCGGCTCGCGTGTTTACTTTCTTTGTGTCGGCTGCACGGCTTTCTGCGTAACGCGTGATTTTATATTGTTATTTACATGGTGTTGGCGGTAGTGTAACTTTCAAGCCGCACAACTCGGAAAGTAGTCAACGAAAATAAACTTTCTTGTAGTGTTTTGGAAAAGTCTTGACACCAGCTATTAGATTCTGGAATCAAAAATAGGGTGTTTCATTTAAAAAACTTATTATGATTTCGATCTGACCTTGGCGACGCCATCCAAGGTCAAACTGATAAGATCATTGAATAGATCTTTTGAAACCCTACAACTTTCGTCTGAACATATTTTTGATTGGTCCTAATCCTGCGAAGAGAAAAGGGGTGTACGGGTGGTCTGAAACACCCTGTATATACAGGGTGTCCCAGAAAGCTCGCATCCCATTTTAAGAGCGGATTCTTTGGAAAATTCTAAGAAAAAAATCCTAATACAAAAATGTCGAGGGTATAACGGTTTTCAAATTATTCGCGATTAAAATTTACGAATCACTGAGCTGACATTTCGCGCGCTCAGGCATGGTGACATGACAAAGGTACCACAAGGGTACCTCTTGATATTAAGATTGTCATATAAATACGCAGTGACATTTATATTAAGAAATTACTACTATGGGACACATATTTGTACATTACATATGCACAATTAATGTTTTCAATAAAATATCAATTTAATAACAAGATGTTACGATAGCCGTTGGGTTAGCTGTCAAAATAAATTCATTACCATGTTCATATGATAAGAACTTTTATGGTAACATATCGATAATATAAATAATTTATTTACATTTTTAACTATTAAAAATGTAAATCGGTAATTTAATTGATATAAACGCGATAATGTCAAATAGACCTAATTTGATATGTTTGAATTCTACTTTATCAACATATTCAATCTTTTTCATATCATCGCATAAATTATCGATATTATCAATATGTTACCATAAAAGTTCTTATCATATAAAGATGGTAATAAATTTATTTTGACAGCTGACCCAACGGTTATCGTAACATCTTGTTATTGAATTGATATTTTGTTGAAAACATTAATTGTGCATATGTAATGTACAAATATGTTTCCTATAGTAGTAATTTTTTAATATAAATGTCACTGCGTATTTATATGACAATCTCAATATCGAGAGGTACCCTTGTGGTACCTTTGTCATGTCACCATGCCTGAGCGCGCGAAATGTCAGCTCAGTGATTCGTAAATTTTAATCGCGAATAATTTGAAAACCATTATACCCTCGACATTTTTGTATAAGGATTTTTTTCTTAGAATTTTCCAAAGAATCCGCTCTTAAAATAAGATGCGAGCTTTCTGGGACATCCTGTATATATATATATATATATATATATATATGTGTGTGTGTGTGTGTGCGTGCGTGCGTGCGTGCGTGCGTGCGTGCGTGCGTGCGTGCGTGCGTGCGTGCGTGCGTGCGTGCGTGCGTGCGTGCGTGCGTGCGTGCGTGCGTGCGTGCGTGCGTGCGTGCGTGCGTGCGTGCGTGCGTGCGTGCGTGCTTGCGTGCGTGTGTGTGTGTTTGTGTGCGTGGAACTAAGTGATTTTGCGCACAATGTTTGTCAACGGGTTGTACTGAATCACGCGATCGTGTATTATCAAGCAATAAGCACTAGTATTTTCTGATACGTTATCCTTTGTCTTAAATTCCAATCGCACGTCAACGGTTGCGCTCTTGATTGATTCAACTTGCCGACTACAATCTATTAATATGAAAGGGCCGTGACGTATAAAATTTGTTACTGTGAGATTCGGCTCGAGATACTCGTATCCGAAGTAAGTTTTGCAGAAACGTGAATACATGTCATACAGAATAGCCCATCTATTTTTACTAATTTCTAAATTCATATCTTCATAAGGATAACTATCAGAGTTCAAATACAGTTTCACGTTGATTAAATTGCAATGGTCGAATCGGCTTGTGTCCTCGGACATGACGTTTTTTCGACCGGTTTGCAGAGCAAAGATGAAATATCGCGGCTTCTCGAGTTGAGTAGCGGTCTTGATAGCCCACGAGTGCTTGGTCGTACATTGCAAAAGCGGATACTCGTAAAGATCCCACGAACGAAAAGCCATGCTGAGGTATCGTCCGCTTTCCAATGTGCGCAGCATCGAAAGTTTATTTATTTCATTCAATATTACGTGCGGCATTCGCCACTGAATCTTAAACAATTCTATCACAGGCTCTACCGCTGAATTGCCCTTTAGGCAATTGTTACCACTGCGCGCTCGTATCAAGATCAATTCGTGAAGAGCGTTGATCACTACTCGACGGTAATCCTCGCAGAATCCCAACAGCACATACAGCGGAATGCAAAAGTTGAAGTAGCCATCAGCCGTAGTCAACTGTTCTTCCCAGCCGGCATTTCGCAAAATCACGCTTTTGTCGGATGACAGCGTTACATAGTTTTTGAGTGAGCTAGTTATGCCCACGTTTCTATTACGATCAATCTCGACACCGTCGAGTTCATATCTTATCTCGTCAAACATAAATGCAACACAATTATTTCTCAAAACCACGTCACCGCCGACCTCCTCAAGTTTCTTCTTTTTTGTCAGCCTCCCTTCGACATATAGGAAGCTCTCGTACGGCAATGTATACAAATCTTGTTGCTGTATGGGTATTCTTATCTTGTCGCTATGCTCATACGTTGTGTTTGCATACGACGAATAAGTATGGGTCTCAATCTTGACGATTCGATCGTCAAAGATTGGCTCGTCTCCGATATTTAGAATATCAGTCATTTTTTCTTTTTCTTTTTTTATCAAGATTGTCGTACCGCGAATCCCATTGATTGTAAAAATTTAACATTTGATACACTGAGCTTCTTTCTCTTCTCAGTTGATCGAGTCGGATTATCAATCGATGATGATGATGATGATGATGATGTCACCGTTCTTGTAAAAAATGCGTCATCTCTCTTTGCTCGCTCAGCTCCACTCAACACAAGCATCTCATGTGTCACAGTCGCGTTATCGTTTTCGAACGTGCAACCTGACGGTAATTTCCTTCCCTCGAAAATCCAGCAATTGTCCGTTTTGATCGACAATGCGTATGGTAAGATCCGTAACGCTTCGTATGATCACTGGAAAGTAAATGACTGTTGCAGGCCTTTCACTGAGCTTATATCCTGAAGGCCCGCTCGGCGAAAATTCATGGATCGTATGCACACGCGCACCGTTATTGTATGCACCTGCGCTGATACTACATTCGATAATATTTACGTTCATAATATTAATTATGCTCTGTGGTTTTGTCCGTATGGACAATTATACTGTAGTAGTGTTCCTGCTACACTTTGTCACCAACAGTTTAGAATAGGCGCCGAAAAACGAAAGGTGGCGCCCTTGATCGGATACTCGCGCCTTCAGTCTCCTACGGTTCTATTCCGTTCCTCTATATCATTGTTTTTCTGTTGCACGCAACCAACAGTTAGTTCGTTTCTCTATTCGATTATTTTGCAGTGAATTACCGTCCTCGATATGCCTAAACATAAGCATAGGCACCGTTATCGTTCTGTGAGAAGATCACGGGAACGAGATTCATGAAATTCATCGAGAGATACCGTCTATCAGGCAGATCTCGACGCATCCTCAATAGATGTTAGCTCACGCGCCTGGCGCGGAGACTCCTCTGCCCCTCATCTCAACGTGATGAGTTGACTTTGGCACTCAGGGAGATCCTCGCTTTTATGAGAGAGTACACCACTCCAAGGATTCCTGAAATAGACGCTTCGAGTCATATCCAGAACGTCGTACAAAGAAACATTGTTGCGGAGGACATAGTAACAGGACACGTCATGGCTGAGAACACTGATCCTTCCCTGTTGGGAGAGCTACAAATCTCTCATACAGAGGTTAACGGGCAGGCAGATAGGCAGACAGTTCTTTAGAACCGGGGCGGCGAACTAGATATGTTCCTTCGTTACGGCAAAGAAGGAACATAACCGATTGCCTTATGTGACCATGCTTCTTTCTTTTTTCAGACCAACAGTGTCCACCGACGGTTCGCTTCGACCCCGAGGTAATTATTGCGAGCTTGCCAGATATAGATAAAAAAAATGACGCCTCTCTGATAAACGAATTGTTCGGAACATCCGGTTTCAAATGAGTCTCCCTGGGACCCTACGGTTTTTGAATCTACTAAAGGTGAAGTTCACTCGGGTCTGAAAGAGGAGCTGCGTATGAATCTGCTCTCAAAATTCGAAATTAAAGGAAGTTTAGCAGATATCGGACCCCCTAAGTTAAACAACGAAACAAGGCATTGTCAAAACATCGTAGCGTCTTAAAGCGGGACGAATACTAATGTAAAGCTCAGTTACAGGTAGGCGCTTGCCTCAACGATTTCGGCTCAGGAATTTCAAATATCTTGAAAGCCTATCAAGACCGACCTTTGCAGCCGAATGTAAAATCTGCAAAATTGGCGGATGGCATCCACCTACTGGCGGACCACCAGTATAGGCTGTCCCTAACTAGACAATCAGTCATCAAGCCATGTGTGACATTTGTAGGAAAGTTAGCAGCCGATCAATCCGCAGTTGACGAATGGCTCTTTGGCTCGACTTTTACAGAAGGTTTGAAGTCAGCCCAAGCTTGTGAAAAAGCAAGCAAGGACCTATCGAGGTTTTCTTCAGGATCTAGTGCATTGACTAAAACAGCTAACTTAGTCAACAACAGCCAATAAAGCAGCTCCTAACTTATAAGGGAAATCGCAAAGCCCCTGTGTCAAAACAAGCACCCAGGGTTCGCAGCACAGGGG
Organism: Solenopsis invicta; assembly: GCF_016802725.1. NCBI lineage: Eukaryota > Metazoa > Arthropoda > Insecta > Hymenoptera > Formicidae > Solenopsis > Solenopsis invicta. The sequence continues at coordinate 23,797,854 of NC_052665.1, forward strand.
CCAGAACGAAGTCGGACTGATCCCGCAGCACTCGCCACCGATCCCGCTCCCGGACACGATCTCACTGTTAGAAGAAGTAAGAACGGCTGGTAGACTCTCAAAATATATATTGCAGTGGAAAAAGGTAACGCGGAATCCAGAGGTATTAAAAGCGATTCGAGGCTATGAAATACCCTTCTCCTCACCCCCGCCTATTCGTAAACGTTTACAAGAGCCGAATTTCTCTACAGCCATGGCCGAGGCCTGCGATAAAGAAATTCTGCGCCTACTTTCGAAAGGTGCTATAACAGCCACTTCACCCTTTGCGGATCATTTTTTATCACAATTCTTTCTCATAGAAAAGACATTGGATGAAATGCGTTTTATCTTAAATTTAAAAGATTTGAATTATCTTTTATCTCCCCCTCATTTTCAGTTAGAGGATTGGCGCATGGTGAATCAATTGATGGTCCAGGATTCATGGATGGAAACTATAGATTTGGAAGATGCTTACTTACTCGTCCCAATCTCTCCCAGAAGTCGCCGTTTTCTCCGTTTTCCGTGGCGTAGCGTCACGTATGAATTCGCAGCCTTGCCTTTTGGGCTCTCCACAGCACCATATATATTCACCAAAATTTTGAGACCAGTATTGGCCCGATTGCGGAATGAAGGATTTTGCTCGGTTGTCTATCTGGATGATTTTCTGCTTTTCGGGTCCTCGCGGGAGGACTGCTTGGAAAATCTAAACGCTTCCATGAACTTGCTTTCGTCTTTAGGTTTCTTTATTAATTTTTTGAAATTGCAACTTATCCCTGCACAATCCTGCAAATACTTGGGGTTTATTTTTAATTCCGTGGCGCAGTCGATTGTGATTCCCCCCAAAAGGCGCTCAGCTCTTCTTAAAATGATCTCCGTTTTCTCAAGAAAATCTAAATGCCGAATTAAAGATTTTGCAAGCATGATCGGCTCGCTAATTTCAATATGTCCGGCGGTGCAGTACGGACTCCTGTATACTAAAGAATTCGAGAGAGAAAAATTTCTAGCACTAAGGGATGAAAACGGTAATTATATGGCAAAAATGAAAATTTCTCTCCACTTGGCTAAAGAGTTCCAATGGATTAAGATCTTGTCTGATCATAATCAGGCTTATTTTATCCGTTCAAATACAGCAGTTCGAGAGATATTTTCAGAAATCCGCCCATATAAACTTCCTTGAACTGCTTTTTATGGTTTGAAATGTTTTGCAGAGGATCTTTTTAATTGCAACATCCTTCTCCGCATAGATAACACGACAGCGATATCATACATCAATCGTTTTGGTTCTATTCAGTACCCGCATCTATAGCGTCAGCCTTAGCAAAACAAATCTGGTCATGGTGCGAAAAACGTAATATTTTGTTATTTGCATCTTATATTGCCTCGATCGATAATTCTATCGCTGATCGAGAATCTAGAATAGTGAGTCTAGATACTGAGTGGTCCTTATCACAAGCCGCCTTTTCAATGATTCGGTCACAATTTGGCCCTTTTGACATAGATCTATTCGCTTCAATCATTAATGCAAAATGTGCAATTTACGTATCTTGGTTCCCAGATCCGGGCTCTATAGGAGTAGATGCGTTTACATTTTCTTGGTCAGGTGTAAGATTTTTTGCATTTCCTCCCTTCATTTTAATACCTCGAGTCCTTCGGAAAATTATAAACGATAAGGCAAAGGGTGTTGTGGTAGTGCCCTGGTGGCCTTCACAAGCCTGATTCCCCTTGTTTTGCCGTCTTCTAACCAGAGAGCCCATATTATTCTCGCCATCTTACAATTTGCTCTCTTCTCCTTTCAGAGACCACCACCCTGCATGGAGAACTCTTCTCCTGGCGGCAGGGAGCTTATCCGGCTAGCCTTTCAAAATAGAGAAGTTCCGCAGAGGGCTCTAGAGGCTATGTTAGCTTCATTATCTAGTTCAAGTTAGGCAATACTCTAAGCCTTTAAAAGACTGGTGGTTTTATTGCCAATTCATTTCGATTTCTCCTTTCGCACCAAGCCCTGCTCAATTTTTAGAGTTTTTAGCTCAAGAGCTGCAACAAGCAAACTCATACTCAACAATTAACACCATGCGTAGCGCTATTTCTCTTATTACGCATAACGAGATAGGAAATCACGCGTTAATAAAACGCTTTTGTAAAGGAGTAGGAGTCCTGAAACCTCCTCGCCCTCGTTATGACCTTATTTGGGATCCGGCTCCAGTACTAGCTAAACTCGCCACCTGATTCCCTTATGATTCGCTTTCGCTTGATGTTATTACAAAGAAATTGGTCTTACTCCTCGCCTTGGGCACCGGCCAACGTGTACAGACGCTTGCGTTTTTTTTTTAAACTCTCTCAAATTTTTATGGGGGATAAACTTGTTATCAAAGTACCAGGGCGCATTAAAACATCCGCCCCAGGTCGATCACAACCGTCCTTCTCGTTCTCTCCATTTGAAGGTAACGAAAGTCTTTGCATTTACAAATTAGCTAAACATTATTTAGAGGTAACCCGAAATTTACGAACTTCCTCGGACGATTCTTTTTTCATTTCCTTCGTTCGCCCTCACAGGGCCGTTGGTCAACAGACGATTAGTCGCTGGTTACGTTCGAGCCTAGAAGACTGTGGAGTTAAGACCGATTTCTTCGCATCACACAGTACGCGCCACGCTTCAACTTCTCGGGCAGCCCAAAAAGGAGTAACTTTAGATTTAATAAAACGGGCTGCAGGTTGGTCGGTTATCCCAAATTTTCGCGCGCTTTTGTAACCGTCCAATTATAAATCCGGAAGAATTCAGCATTTCCGTCCTACAGCCTTAAATATTCATATGTCTTACTGAATTTGAAAGATTTATAGATAAAATTTTCACACCTTATAGATAAGATTTTATAGATAAGAGCAGGAGTACTTGAAGCTATTTTAGAACCTGCGAAAAGCGTTTGTCCTCTCTTTCTATTCCGTTACTTGTTAATCTAGGTTTTAGTAACGCATAAACGTGTAATGTCATTAAGTTACTGACAAGAAATATCGACAAGATATATTCTTTTGTATTAAGATGTTCACTAAACAGAAAATCTAACGAGAAGAATCTAGTTTTCTTCTCTTTCTTCAAAACGCAAATCGCCTTCTAAACATCTACAGTATAATTGTCCATACGGACAAAACCACAGAGCATAATTATAAAATCAAACGAACTCACCGAGTGAAGTTCGATTTGAATTATGCTTGTTGTTTTGTCCGTATGGACCTTTTTCCCTCCCATAATAGAATTTTTTCCCACCCAATCTTAAAATTTATTTAGGCGATTTGCTTTATTCTCTGAACAAATGATATGGCGGAACGGAATAGAACCGTAGGAGACTGAAGGCGCGAGTATCCGATCAAGGGCGCCACCTTTTGTTTTTTGGCGCCTATTCTAAACTGTTGGTGACAAAGTGTAGCAGGAACACTACAGTATAATTGTCCATACGGGCCAAACTCCAAGCATAATTCAAATCGAACTTCACTCTGTGAGTTCGTTTGATTTTATAATTGACATGTCCGGTTCGTGCCATCTACGTGGTTGCAGTATACGCTTCGAGAATCCCAGCAGCGATCCAATGCTGTTGGCTTTGTTAACATTTATTTTGTAAGCGCATTTAATTTCACATTTCATCGTGTTATGATTAGCTCGAATCACTATCGCTTCCTTGCTGTCATCATTGATCACGCCGATATCGCCGCGGACAACTAGCATATCACCGGCATCTGGCGCGTTGCGTCATGGACGTTTCTGCGAAATTGCACGTTTCAAAAATTCGTTAATGGCCGGCAACTCGTATGATCCCTCGGGTATCGTAATCTCCACATCGTCTTTGCCGAAATAAAATTTATTGTTTGAGGCATTTACGTTCGGTATCGCAAAAAGCGTTAAACCGAGTTCGTATTCGGTCAAATCTATCGCCGGAGAGTAATTTGCAGCGAGAACGCTGCTCTTTCCGCTCAGCGTTAGCGTAAACGACATGATGGAAAAAGCGTTCGACGAATACTGAGACTCTTCGACACCGATTTTTTTTAAATTCAACAGTTTGTAAAAATCTCAGGCACATTTGTCCGCAGAAATTTTAATTGTACGTCTGATAGGACATTTGATTGTACTCTATCGTAACATTGCTTCCAAAATATCGCACCAACTCTCGAGGCGGCCGAAGATTGCCAAAGCTGCCAAAATACACAACGCGGTTGCTCCTCTTTGCGTAAGCCACGCAGTGCATGCCAGGGCCTAGGGTATCGTCCAAATTAACGATACCGCTCTCGTTTCGACGTACGCCACTCGTCGGTAAAGCATTACGCATGTACAGGGTGTTACGTTCACATACATGTCGGTCTAACTGGTTGCCTACTCGTACAGGCGCGCATGGTGGTTCACAACTGCATACGCTTGCAGGGCATGTCGGCAATATCACTCCCATCACTCTTTTTCGGAAATGATCACTAACAAATCTTCCCTCTACAATATTTATTTTGATATATTAATAATTTATTATTAAATTGATATTCAATGTAATAAATCAATATAAACATTATACAATTCTTCATATAGCGCGTGGCAAAGTTCCGGAACGGTCAAATATTTCGAAAATAAAGTATTATCAAGAAAAATGTTTTAGA